>NW_027140691.1:97258-320641 GCF_036365525.1 Heterodontus francisci | reverse complement strand
TGATCAGTGTGTGGGGGGGGAGGGGAGTGGGGGATCAGTGTGTGGGGGGGGAGGGGGGGATCAGTGTGGGGGGAGGGGGGGGATCAGTGTGTGTGGGGGGAGGGGAGAGGGGGATCAGTGTGTGTGGGGGGAGGGGAGAGGGGGATCAGTGTGGGGGGGGAGGGGAGAGGGTGATCAATGTGTGGGGGGGGAGGGGAGAGGGGGATCAGTGTGTGGGGGGAGGGGAGAGGGGGATCAGTGTGTGTGGGGGAGGGGGATCAGTGTGTGTGGGGGGAGGGGGATCAGTGTGTGTGGGGGGAGGGGGATCAGTGTGTGTGGGGGGAGGGGGATCGGTGTGTGGGGGGGGAGGGGAGAGGGGGATCGGTGTGTGGGGGGGGAGGGGAGAGGGGGATCGGTGTGTGTGGGGGGAGGGGAGAGGGGGATCGGTGTGTGTGTGGGGTAGGGGAGAGGGGGATCGGTGTGTGTGTGGGGGGAGGGGAGAGGGATCAGTGTGTGTGGGGGGAGAGGGATCAGTGTGTGTGGGGGGAGAGGGATCAGTGTGGGGGGAAGAGGGATCAGTGTGTGTGGGGGGAGGGGAGAGGGGGATCAGTGTGTGTGTGGGGAGAGGGGGATCAGTGTGTGTGTGGGGGGAGGGGAGAGGGATCAGTGTGTGGGGGGAGGGGAGAGGGATCAGTGTGTGGGGGGAGGGGAGAGGGATCAGTGTGTGTGGGGGGAGGGGAGAGGGATCAGTGTGTGTGGGGGGAGGGGAGAGGGATCAGTGTGTGTGGGGGGAGGGGAGAGGGATCAGTGTGTGTGGGGGGAGGGGAGAGGGGATCAGTGTGTGTGGGGGGAGGGGAGAGGGGATCAGTGTGTGTGGGGGGAGGGGAGAGGGGATCAGTGTGTGTGGGGGGAGGGGAGAGGGGATCAGTGTGTGTGGGGGGAGGGGAGAGGGGGATCAGTGTGTGTGTGGGGGGAGGGGAGAGGGGGATCTGTGGCTGTCGGGGGAGGGGAGAGGGGGATCTGTGTGTGTGGGGGGAGGGGAGGGGGGGGATCAGTGTGTGTGGGGGAGGGGAGGGGGGGATCAGTGTGTGTGGGGGGAGGGGGGGGATCAGTGTGTGGGGGGGGAGGGGAGAGGGGGATCAGTGTGTGGGGGGGGAGGGGAGAGGGGGATCAGTGTGTGGGGGGGAGGGGAGAGGGGGATCAGTGTGTGGGGGGGGAGGGGAGAGGGGGATCAGTGTGTGGGGGGGGAGGGGAGAGGGGGATCAGTGTGTGGGGGGGGGAGGGGAGAGGGGGATCAGTGTGTGGGGGGGAGGGGAGAGGGGGATCAGTGTGTGTGGGGAGAGGGGGATCAGTGTGTGTGGGGAGAGGGGGATCAGTGTGTGTGGGGGGAGGGGAGAGGGGGATCAGTGTGTGTGGGGGAGAGGGATCAGTGTGGGGGGAAGAGGGATCAGTGTGTGTGGGGGGAGGAGAGGGGATCAGTGAGTGTGTGGGGGAGGGGAGAGGGATCAGTGTGTGTGGGGGAGGGGAGAGGGGGATCAGTGTGTGTGTGGGGGAGGGGAGAGGGGGATCAGTGTGTGTGTGGGGAGGGGAGAGGGGAATCAGTGTGTGTGTGGGGAGAGGGGGATCAGTGTGTGTGTGGGGAGAGGGATCAGTGTGTGTGGGGGGAGAGGGATCAGTGTGTGTGGGGGGAGAGGGATCAGTGTGTGTGGGGGGAGGTGAGAGGGATCAGTGTGGGGGGAGGTGAGAGGGATCAGTGTGGGGGGAGGTGAGAGGGATCAGTGTGGGGGGAGGTGAGAGGGATCAGTGTGGGGGGAGGTGAGAGGGATCAGTGTGGGGGGAGGTGAGAGGGATCAGTGTGGGGGGGAGGGGAGAGGGATCAGTGTGGGGGGAGGGGAGAGGGATCAGTGTGGGGGGAGGGGAGAGGGATCAGTGTGGGGGGAGGGGAGAGGGATCAGTGTGGGGGGAGGGGAGAGGGATCAGTGTGGGGGGAGGGGAGAGGGATCAGTGTGGGGGGAGGGGAGAGGGATCAGTGTGGGGGGAGGGGAGAGGGATCAGTGTGGGGGGAGGGGAGAGGGATCAGTGTGGGGGGAGGGGAGAGGGATCAGTGTGGGGGGAGGGGAGAGGGATCAGTGTGGGGGGAGGGGAGAGGGATCAGTGTGTGTGGGGGGAGGGGAGAGGGATCAGTGTGTGTGGGGGGAGGGGAGAGGGATCAGTGTGTGTGGGGGGAGGGGAGAGGGATCAGTGTGTGTGTGGGGAGGGGAGAGGGATCAGTGTGTGTGTGGGGAGGGGAGAGGGATCAGTGTGTGTGTGGGGAGGGGAGAGGGGGATCAGTGTGTGTGTGGGGGGAGGGGAGAGGGGGATCAGTGTGTGTGTGGGGAGAGGGGAGGGGGATCAGTGTGTGTGTGGGGGGAGGGGAGAGGGGGATCAGTGTGTGTGGGGGGAGGGGAGAGGGATCAGTGTGTGTGGGGGGAGGGGAGAGGGATCAGTGTGTGTGTGGGGGAGGGGAGAGGGATCAGTGTGTGTGGGGGGAGGGGAGAGGGGGATCAGTGCGTGTGGGGGGAGGGGAGAGGGGGATCAGTGCGTGTGGGGGGAGAGGAGAGGGATCAGTGCGTGTGGGGGGAGGGGGATCAGTGCGTGTGGGGAGAGGGGGATCAGTGTGTGTGGGGGGAGGGGAGAGGGGGATCAGTGTGTGTGGGGGGAGAGGGATCAGTGTGGGGGGAAGAGGGATCAGTGTGTGTGGGGGGGAGGAGAGGGGATCAGTGTGTGTGGGGGGAGCGGAGAGGGGATCAGTGTGTGTGGGGGAGGGGAGAGGGGGATCAGTGTGTGTGTGGGGAGGGGAGAGGGGGATCAGTGTGTGTGTGGGGGGAGCGGAGAGGGGGATCAGTGTGTGTGTGGGGGGAGCGGAGAGGGGGATCAGTGTGTGTGTGGGGAGAGGGATCAGTGTGTGTGTGGGGAGAGGGATCAGTGTGTGTGGGGGGAGAGGGATCAGTGTGTGTGGGGGGAGGTGAGAGGGATCAGTGTGGGGGGAGGTGAGAGGGATCAGTGTGGGGGGAGGTGAGAGGGATCAGTGTGGGGGGAGGTGAGAGGGATCAGTGTGGGGGGAGGTGAGAGGGATCAGTGTGGGGGGAGGTGAGAGGGATCAGTGTGGGGGGAGGTGAGAGGGATCAGTGTGGGGGGAGGGGAGAGGGATCAGTGTGGGGGGAGGGGAGAGGGATCAGTGTGGGGGGAGGGGAGAGGGATCAGTGTGGGGGGAGGGGAGAGGGATCAGTGTGAGGGGAGGGGAGAGGGATCAGTGTGGGGGGAGGGGAGAGGGATCAGTGTGGGGGGAGGGGAGAGGGATCCGTGTGGGGGGAGGGGAGAGGGATCCGTGTGGGGGGAGGGGAGAGGGATCCGTGTGGGGGGAGGGGAGAGGGATCCGTGTGGGGGGAGGGGAGAGGGATCCGTGTGGGGGGAGGGGAGAGGGATCCGTGTGGGGGGAGGGGAGAGGGATCCGTGTGGGGGGAGGGGAGAGGGATCCGTGTGGGGGGAGGGGAGAGGGATCCGTGTGGGGGGAGGGGAGAGGGATCCGTGTGGGGGGAGGGGAGAGGGATCCGTGTGGGGGGAGGGGAGAGGGATCCGTGTGGGGGGAGGGGAGAGGGATCCGTGTGGGGGGAGGGGAGAGGGATCCGTGTGGGGGGAGGGGAGAGGGATCCGTGTGGGGGGAGGGGAGAGGGATCCGTGTGGGGGGAGGGGAGAGGGATCCGTGTGGGGGGAGGGGAGAGGGATCAGTGTGGGGGGAGGGGAGAGGGATCAGTGTGGGGGGAGGGGAGAGGGATCAGTGTGGGGGGAGGGGAGAGGGATCAGTGTGGGGGGAGGGGAGAGGGATCAGTGTGGGGGGAGGGGAGAGGGATCAGTGTGGGGGGAGGGGAGAGGGATCAGTGTGGGGGGAGGGGAGAGGGATCAGTGTGTGTGTGGGGTGGGGAGGGGAGAGGGATCAGTGTGTGTGTGGGGAGGGGAGGGGAGAGGGGATCAGTGTGTGTGTGTGGGGAGGGGAGAGGGGGATCAGTGTGTGTGTGTGGGGAGAGGGGAGGGGGATCAGTGTGTGTGTGTGGGGGGAGGGGAGAGGGGGATCAGTGTGTGTGGGGGGAGGGGAGAGGGATCAGTGTGTGTGGGGGGAGGGGAGAGGGATCAGTGTGTGTGTGGGGGGAGGGGAGAGGGATCAGTGTGTGTGTGGGGGGAGGGGAGAGGGGGATCAGTGCGTGTGGGGGGAGGGGAGAGGGGGATCAGTGCGTGTGGGGGGAGGGGGGAGGGATCAGTGCGTGAGGGGGGAGGGATCAGTGTGTGTGGGGGGAAGGGAGAGGGATCAGTGCGTGTGGGGGGAGGGGGGAGGGATCAGTGCGTGTGTGGGGAGAGGGGGATCAGTGTGTGTGTGGGGGGAGGGGAGAGGGATCAGTGTGTGGGGGGAGGGGAGAGGGATCAGTGTGTGGGGGGAGGGGAGAGGGATCAGTGTGTGTGGGGGGAGGGGAGAGGGATCAGTGTGTGTGGGGGGAGGGGAGAGGGATCAGTGTGTGTGGGGGGAGGGGAGAGGGATCAGTGTGTGTGGGGGGAGGGGAGAGGGGATCAGTGTGTGTGGGGGGAGGGGAGAGGGGATCAGTGTGTGTGGGGGGAGGGGAGAGGGGATCAGTGTGTGTGGGGGGAGGGGAGAGGGGATCAGTGTGTGTGGGGGGAGGGGAGAGGGGGATCAGTGTGTGTGTGGGGGGAGGGGAGAGGGGGATCTGTGGCTGTCGGGGGAGGGGAGAGGGGGATCTGTGTGTGTGGGGGGAGGGGAGGGGGGGGATCAGTGTGTGTGGGGGGAGGGGAGGGGGGGGATCAGTGTGTGTGGGGGGAGGGGGGGGATCAGTGTGTGGGGGGGGAGGGGAGAGGGGGATCAGTGTGTGGGGGGGGAGGGGAGAGGGGGATCAGTGTGTGGGGGGGAGGGGAGAGGGGGATCAGTGTGTGGGGGGGGAGGGGAGAGGGGGATCAGTGTGTGGGGGGGGAGGGGAGAGGGGGATCAGTGTGTGGGGGGGGGAGGGGAGAGGGGGATCAGTGTGTGGGGGGGAGGGGAGAGGGGGATCAGTGTGTGTGGGGAGAGGGGGATCAGTGTGTGTGGGGAGAGGGGGATCAGTGTGTGTGGGGGGAGGGGAGAGGGGGATCAGTGTGTGTGGGGGGAGAGGGATCAGTGTGGGGGGAAGAGGGATCAGTGTGTGTGGGGGGGAGGAGAGGGGATCAGTGAGTGTGTGGGGGAGGGGAGAGGGGATCAGTGTGTGTGGGGGAGGGGAGAGGGGGATCAGTGTGTGTGTGGGGGAGGGGAGAGGGGGATCAGTGTGTGTGTGGGGAGGGGAGAGGGGAATCAGTGTGTGTGTGGGGAGAGGGGGATCAGTGTGTGTGTGGGGAGAGGGATCAGTGTGTGTGGGGGGAGAGGGATCAGTGTGTGTGGGGGGAGAGGGATCAGTGTGTGTGGGGGGAGGTGAGAGGGATCAGTGTGTGTGGGGGGAGGTGAGAGGGATCAGTGTGGGGGGAGGTGAGAGGGATCAGTGTGGGGGGAGGTGAGAGGGATCAGTGTGGGGGGAGGTGAGAGGGATCAGTGTGGGGGGAGGTGAGAGGGATCAGTGTGGGGGGAGGGGAGAGGGATCAGTGTGGGGGGAGGGGAGAGGGATCAGTGTGGGGGGAGGGGAGAGGGATCAGTGTGGGGGGAGGGGAGAGGGATCAGTGTGGGGGGAGGGGAGAGGGATCAGTGTGGGGGGAGGGGAGAGGGATCAGTGTGGGGGGAGGGGAGAGGGATCAGTGTGGGGGGAGGGGAGAGGGATCAGTGTGGGGGGAGGGGAGAGGGATCAGTGTGGGGGGAGGGGAGAGGGATCAGTGTGGGGGGAGGGGAGAGGGATCAGTGTGGGGGGAGGGGAGAGGGATCAGTGTGGGGGGAGGGGAGAGGGATCAGTGTGGGGGGAGGGGAGAGGGATCAGTGTGGGGGGAGGGGAGAGGGATCAGTGTGTGTGGGGGGAGGGGAGAGGGATCAGTGTGTGTGGGGGGAGGGGAGAGGGATCAGTGTGTGTGTGGGGAGGGGAGAGGGATCAGTGTGTGTGTGGGGAGGGGAGAGGGATCAGTGTGTGTGTGGGGAGGGGAGAGGGGGATCAGTGTGTGTGTGGGGGGAGGGGAGAGGGGGATCAGTGTGTGTGTGGGGAGAGGGGAGGGGGATCAGTGTGTGTGTGGGGGGAGGGGAGAGGGGGATCAGTGTGTGTGGGGGGAGGGGAGAGGGATCAGTGTGTGTGGGGGGAGGGGAGAGGGATCAGTGTGTGTGTGGGGGGAGGGGAGAGGGATCAGTGTGTGTGGGGGGAGGGGAGAGGGGGATCAGTGCGTGTGGGGGGAGGGGAGAGGGGGATCAGTGCGTGTGGGGGGAGGGGAGAGGGGGATCAGTGCGTGTGGGGGGAGAGGAGAGGGATCAGTGCGTGTGGGGGGAGGGGGATCAGTGCGTGTGGGGAGAGGGGGATCAGTGTGTGTGGGGGGAGGGGAGAGGGGGATCAGTGTGTGTGGGGGGAGAGGGATCAGTGTGGGGGGAAGAGGGATCAGTGTGTGTGGGGGGGAGGAGAGGGGATCAGTGTGTGTGGGGGGAGCGGAGAGGGGATCAGTGTGTGTGGGGGAGGGGAGAGGGGGATCAGTGTGTGTGTGGGGAGGGGAGAGGGGGATCAGTGTGTGTGTGGGGGGAGCGGAGAGGGGGATCAGTGTGTGTGTGGGGGGAGCGGAGAGGGGGATCAGTGTGTGTGTGGGGAGAGGGATCAGTGTGTGTGTGGGGAGAGGGATCAGTGTGTGTGGGGGGAGAGGGATCAGTGTGTGTGGGGGGAGAGGGATCAGTGTGTGTGGGGGGAGGTGAGAGGGATCAGTGTGGGGGGAGGTGAGAGGGATCAGTGTGGGGGGAGGTGAGAGGGATCAGTGTGGGGGGAGGTGAGAGGGATCAGTGTGGGGGGAGGTGAGAGGGATCAGTGTGGGGGGAGGGGAGAGGGATCAGTGTGGGGGGAGGGGAGAGGGATCAGTGTGGGGGGAGGGGAGAGGGATCAGTGTGGGGGGAGGGGAGAGGGATCAGTGTGAGGGGAGGGGAGAGGGATCAGTGTGGGGGGAGGGGAGAGGGATCAGTGTGGGGGGAGGGGAGAGGGATCAGTGTGGGGGGAGGGGAGAGGGATCCGTGTGGGGGGAGGGGAGAGGGATCCGTGTGGGGGGAGGGGAGAGGGATCCGTGTGGGGGGAGGGGAGAGGGATCCGTGTGGGGGGAGGGGAGAGGGATCCGTGTGGGGGGAGGGGAGAGGGATCCGTGTGGGGGGAGGGGAGAGGGATCCGTGTGGGGGGAGGGGAGAGGGATCCGTGTGGGGGGAGGGGAGAGGGATCCGTGTGGGGGGAGGGGAGAGGGATCCGTGTGGGGGGAGGGGAGAGGGATCCGTGTGGGGGGAGGGGAGAGGGATCCGTGTGGGGGGAGGGGAGAGGGATCCGTGTGGGGGGAGGGGAGAGGGATCCGTGTGGGGGGAGGGGAGAGGGATCCGTGTGGGGGGAGGGGAGAGGGATCCGTGTGGGGGGAGGGGAGAGGGATCCGTGTGGGGGGAGGGGAGAGGGATCCGTGTGGGGGGAGGGGAGAGGGATCCGTGTGGGGGGAGGGGAGAGGGATCCGTGTGGGGGGAGGGGAGAGGGATCCGTGTGGGGGGAGGGGAGAGGGATCAGTGTGGGGGGAGGGGAGAGGGATCAGTGTGGGGGGAGGGGAGAGGGATCAGTGTGGGGGGAGGGGAGAGGGATCAGTGTGGGGGGAGGGGAGAGGGATCAGTGTGGGGGGAGGGGAGAGGGATCAGTGTGGGGGGAGGGGAGAGGGATCAGTGTGTGTGTGGGGTGGGGAGGGGAGAGGGATCAGTGTGTGTGTGGGGAGGGGAGGGGAGAGGGGATCAGTGTGTGTGTGTGGGGAGGGGAGAGGGGGATCAGTGTGTGTGTGTGGGGAGAGGGGAGGGGGATCAGTGTGTGTGTGTGGGGGGAGGGGAGAGGGGGATCAGTGTGTGTGGGGGGAGGGGAGAGGGATCAGTGTGTGTGGGGGGAGGGGAGAGGGATCAGTGTGTGTGTGGGGGGAGGGGAGAGGGATCAGTGTGTGTGTGGGGGGAGGGGAGAGGGGGATCAGTGCGTGTGGGGGGAGGGGAGAGGGGGATCAGTGCGTGTGGGGGGAGGGGGGAGGGATCAGTGCGTGAGGGGGGAGGGATCAGTGTGTGTGGGGGGAAGGGAGAGGGATCAGTGCGTGTGGGGGGAGGGGGGAGGGATCAGTGCGTGAGGGGGGAGGGATCAGTGTGTGTGGGGGGAGGGGAGAGGGATCAGTGTGTGTGGAGGGGAGGGGAGAGGGATCAGTGTGTGTGGGGGGAGGGGAGGGGAGAGGGATCAGTGTGTGTGGGGGGAGGGGAAGGGAGAGGGATCAGTGTGTGTGGGGGGAGGGGGGGGATCAGTGTGTGTGGGGGGAGGGGAGGGGGGGATCAGTGTGTGTGGGGGAGGGGAGGGGGATCAGTGCGTGTGGGGGGAGGGGAGAGGGGGATCAGTGCGTGTGGGGGGAGGGGAGAGGGGGATCAGTGCGTGTGGGGGGAGAGGAGAGGGATCAGTGTGTGTGTGTGGGGGGAGGGGAGAGGGGATCAGTGTGTGTGTGTGGGGGGAGGGGAGAGGGGGATCAGTGTGTGTTTTGGGGGGGAGGGGAGAGGGGGATCAGTGCGTGTGGGGGGAGGGGAGAGGGGGATCAGTGCGTGTGGGGGGAGGGGGGAGGGATCAGTGGGGGGAGGGGGGAGGGATCAGTGTGTGAGGGGGGAGGGATCAGTGTGTGAGGGGGGAGGGGGGAGGGATCAGTGTGTGAGGGGGGAGGGGGGTGGGATCAGTGTGTGTGGGGGGAGGGGAGAGGGATCAGTGTGTGTGGGGGGAGGGGAGAGGGATCAGTGTGTGTGGGGGGAGGGGAGAGGGATCAGTGTGTGTGGGGGGAGGGGAGAGGGATCAGTGTGTGTGGGGGGAGGGGAGAGGGATCAGTGTGTGTGGGGGGAGGGGAGAGGGATCAGTGTGTGTGGGGGGAGGGGAGAGGGATCTGTGTGTGTGGGGGGGGGGTGATCAGTGTGTGTGTTGGGGGGGGGAGGGGAGGGGGATCTGTGTGTGAGAGGGGAGGGGGGGGGATCAGTGTGTGGGGGAGGGGAGAGGGGGATCAGTGTGAGGGGAGGGGAGAGGGAGATCAGTGTGTGTGTGTGGGGAGAGAGGGGGATCAGTGTGTGTGGGGGAGGGGAGGGGGGGTATCAGTGTGTGTGAGGGGAGGGGGGGTATCAGTGTGTGTGTGAGGGGGGGGGGGGATCAGTGTGGGGGGTGGGAGATAAGTGTGTGTGTGTGCGTGTGGGGAGGGGAGAGGGGGATCAGTGTGCGTGTGGGGAGGGGAGAGGGGGATCAGTGTGCGTGTGGGGAGGGGAGAGGGGGATCAGTGTGCGTGCGGGGAGGGGAGAGGGGGATCAGTGTGCGTGCGGGGAGGGGAGAGGGGGATCAGTGTGCGTGCGGGGAGGGGAGAGGGGGATCAGTGTGCGTGCGGGGAGGGGAGAGGGGGATCAGTGTGCGTGCGGGGAGGGGAGAGGGGGATCAGTGTGCGTGCGGGGAGGGGAGAGGGGGATCAGTGTGCGTGCGGGGAGGGGAGAGGGGGATCAGTGTGCGTGCGGGGAGGGGAGAGGGGGATCAGTGTGCCTGCGGGGAGGGGAGAGGGGGATCAGTGTGCCTGCGGGGAGGGGAGAGGGGGATCAGTGTGCCTGTGGGGAGGGGAGAGGGGGATCAGTGTGTGTGTGTGGGGAGGGGAGAGGGGGATCAGTGTGTGTGTGTGGGGAGGGGAGAGGGGGATCAGTGTGTGTGTGTGGGGAGGGGAGAGGGGGATCAGTGTGTGTGTGTGGGGAGGGGAGAGGGGGATCAGTGTGTGTGTGGGGAGGGGAGAGGGGGATCAGTGTGTGTGGGGAGGGACCACTGTGGTTTCTCTCTCATCTTGCGTTGGGTTGTCGGGGAAGGAGGAGTGACACTAGTCCAGTCTGCCACTTGACTCTCAGCTCACCTGGACCATCTCCTCCTCTCTAGACAGTGCAGACAGCAATGCTTTCCCACACTTTCCTTCTCCCCTTTATCTCCTGAATAGAATCAGTCCATGCCCACTTTGTCTTTGCAAATTACCACCCCAGCTCCAGCCTTCCCCCTCTCCACAATACTGAGGGAATGCTGTACTGTTGGAGATGCCATTTTTCAGATGAGAAGTTAAACTGAGGCCCCATCTACGTTCTCGGGTGGATTTAAAACATCCCATGGCACTATTTCGAAGAGTCGGGCAGTTCTCCTCTGTGTCCTGGCCAATGTTTATTCCTCAATCAACATCACAAAAGCTGTTTATCAGGTCATTCTCACAGTACTGTTTGTGGGAGCTTGCTGTGCACAAATTGGCTGTTGTGTTTCCTACATGGCTTTTTTTGCTGACGACACAACCACTACGTTGCGCAGTACTTGCACATGTGCAAATGCAGGCTTTTCAACTGGAAAGTCAGTGTCTGCGATGTTCAGGCAGCTGCCAGGATTAAACATGGCACTGCTCAATTTATCATAGGAAATGTTTATGGCTACATCATTCTAGCAAACTAACCTTACATTAAGTTGGATGGAAGCCCAGTAATATGCTATGTAGTTATAGGATACTAACTATAATCCCTCAGATTAATATTCCAGTAATATTATTAAATACAAAAGGAATTTTATGATTGAATTTCCATTGGAAGATAATTGTCACCCCGATCGAAAATCGGGCAGAGTATAAAATGTGCTGCCAATTCGTTATTGTCATTCATTTATATGACTGACCAGCGAGCAGCTGAGGGGAGGGAGTGTCGAGGCCTGGAGCGAGTTGCCAAGGGGATCGAACTCCAGCCTCAAAGTCTCCAATTCAGTCACGTCCTCCAGTCGAGTAGGGGGCTGGATACCTGATGACGCTGCAGCACACATGCGCGAAGAATGACCAGGCGCAGAGATGCGATGACATCATCCCGCACATGCACCACTTAGTCCTGGCAAGATGTAGCTGCACCTGTGCACATCTTGGCACACTCTGACGTCAGCGGTCCACTGCGTGATCAGGAATCACTTTGTTCCTACATTGCAATAGTCACTATGCGTCACCATTAGTTTGTTGGTTGTAAAGTGCTTTGGTTTGTCTGGTGCAAGTCTGTCTTTCTTTCCCCAATCCACACCAGCAATTTATCCAACTGTCCCTGGCTAGTGGCCCATGACCCTTCACATATTCAACAGTCATTGCATACGGTCCTAAAACCAAAAAGATCAGACCAGATTTTAACAAATTGATCTTATTACGTGGAAAGAGCAGTTCAGGATGCTGATGTAGGGAACACATTAGCAGTTTGAGCTAATACGACCATACAAATTAGGAGCAGGAGTAGGCCACTCGGCCCTTCAAGCCTGCTCCGTCATTCAATAAGTTCATGGCTGAACTGATTGATTACTCCACATTTCCACCTACCCCCGATAACCTTCCACCCTCTTGCTTATCAAGAATCTATCTACCTCTGCCTTAAAAATATTCAAAGACTCTGCTTCCACTGAGTTTTGAGGAAGACTCACGACCCTCTGAGAGAAAACATTTCTCCTCATCTCTGTCTTAAATGGGTGACCCCTTATTTTTAAACAGTGACCCCCTAGTTCGAGATTGTCCCACAAGAAGAAACATCCTTTCCACATCCGCCCTGTCAAGACCCCTCAGGATCTTTTATGTTTCAATCAAGTCGCCGTTTACTCTTCTGAATTCCAGCAGATATAAGCAGAGCCTGTCCAACCTTTCCTCATAAGACAGCCCGCCTATTCCAGGGATTAGTCTAGTGAACCTTCTCTGTACTGTCTCCAACACATTTACACCCTTCCTTAAATAATGTTCGTCACTGTATAAATCCCTCAAATGGGACCTGTGTCATGTTGCCATGCACAGAAGTACTTCTGTGACTTTTTTTTAAAAAAGGCTGCAGTACCCCTGGAATATCCACACATTAAATCATTTCTGGGCCCTTGGGAATTGTCTGGCACCACCCTCCATAATTTAAAGGTACCACATAAGTGAAGGTGACGCTGAAACTGTGTTTTTGCTTTTGGCAGCGTTCCCCTTTAATGGATCAGAACCTGAATGGGAGCAAGGTCATGGCTGCAGGTGAACTGAACCTACCAGGGTTGCGGCAGCCCCTGCATGTTGCACAGCCCACAGCAAAGAAACGCAAAGTGACAGAGGACACTGCAGAGGTGAGTCGCGCAGTCAGAGGAAGAATTCCTGACTCTGATCCTAGATAAACTGCAGGCCTTCACTGCAACCTTGTGTTGTGTTGGGTCACAAAGGACCAACGCTAGTGATGGGTGCATGATATCAACAAGATTGCAGAGTTCAAGAGGAAACTGGCGAGGCAAGGCTGAGCTGATGCTGGGGTTGAAAGGAAGATGGAAGAGGTGGATGAGAAGATGATTTGAGCCTTTCTGCATTGTGGAGGTGAATGAAGGAAACATGTAGAATAGCAATGGGCGCACAAGGGATACTGCAGAGTTAGAGCTATGATGCCTGATCGTCAATCCTCTTCGCAACTGATATATGGAGTAGATTATCTGAGCTGGTCATTATGTGGAAACACAACACCCTCCTTCCAATCAACATTGGATACCAGGAAGTAATGTGTTGACTTCTAATCTTGGACTTTTAACTGTCTAACCCCATCTGCCTCTCTCACCTCTATGACCTTCCTTTAAACCCACCTTTTTTTTGATCAAAGTTTTAGCCACCCTTCCTTTGGCTCAGCATCTGTTTATTTCTGATCATTCTCCATGAAATGCTTTGGGACATTTGTCTACATTAATGGTTCTACCATAAATGCAAGTTGATGTTTAAATGTGGAGTGTATTAACCCATGTGATGTGCCAGGAAAACCTCGGTAAGTCTGATCCACTGAGGCAGAAGAAATGCTTTTGCAAAGCTGAAGGATACTGTGTTCAGATCCTGAACTTTCTTTTCCAATTTATCCCTCCATGCTGTATCAGACAAGGGCCATCAGTGATGTGCTAGACACTGTGAATCTCCATGAGGAAATAACTTGTTGAATGATTTTTAAAAAAAGTTTAATCATGTTTAGTGCTACAGTGACGAGAACGTTATCCTTGCGGGCTCGCATTTGTGTTTGTACCGCAGTCCCATATGGTTAATTGACTCCTAACGCATGCCGTTTATAATGGAGTATCTCCTGCATCAGCTACAGCCAATGTGGCTGCGATTTCCACAATGGAAATGCTGTCTGTGACTGGACTGAAATTTGGTTTTTGGTACTGGTTGAGGAAAGTATCTGTACTAACTTGAGAGTACTGCATATAAAGGGAAAGGAATAATGGAATGTAAGCATTTTTTCAATTCAATTCAAATGCCATCATCTTTTTGGAAAATTATATATATATAAAAAACACTTCTGGAAGCAATAAAGGAAAAGAAGCACTCTTGCTTACCAATTTAGTCTACAAGTTGCAAACTGTTTTCTCCTGCACAAGGCTTTAGCTACGCCTTTGCTTTATTGCTGTTTTGTCTGGCAGTGACAGCCTCCTCAATCTAGGAGAATTGAGGGTATGTATTGACCCCTAGAATGGGTCTCCCTTCATTCCCAACTAGGTGGCAAATTTACTTAGATCTGGGCAAGTGAAAGCACTCAACAGAGGACAGGACCTGCTTGTGAATGGCTGAAACTTGGGTGGGGGGAAAAAACCCACAAGGTCCTTCACGGTTAAATCACTGCATCACTATCACTGTAACGTGATATGGGAAACTTGGGAAGTGCAACTGCATCATTCACAAATACCAGTCATTAAAATGAGACCATGTAGTTACCATACAACGTAGTTTTTACCTTTACACAAGGGAATTCCATTTTTGGAGTCTCTGCTGCTCCTGAAAATACCAAGATAATCAATGGGTTTCCAGACCCTTGGTCCCAAGTTAGCAACAGTAGCCGATCCGCTCTTGGTAGTTTTAATGTAACACGTGGGTGCAGGTGACGCTGAAACAGTTGCTCGCTTTTGACAGCGCTCTCCTTTAATGGATCGGAAGCCGAATATCGAGGCGACTGTGGTTAACGGTGACAAGAACCCATCTCGGTGCCAGCGCTCACGTCTTCCACAGCCTTCACTGAAGAAAATGAAGATGACTACAACGGTGGACAGCACAGATGTGAGTCCCTCCCAGTGGCTGTGTGATCATAGACTTGGGAATAAACTGGGAAGGGGGCGGGGGGGTTGGGGGTGGTGGTCAAAGCCTATAAACAGGACAAGTAAAAGTCGACATTACAGGAGGAGAGGAAGATTCAGAAGGGAGGTTCTGAGAAAGTGAATAGGATAGTGTGCGTGGAGATTCGGAGGAATTCGAGAGCCTCTGCTGAATTTTCAATGATGGATATCGACCGAATGAACTCTTGTGACAAAAGCAATCGCTCCCATTGAAATTGTTTAATCCACATCAGATACCAGGAAGCAATGGACTGTCCTAAACCTGGAGCACTAACTGTTTAAATAGTCCACTTTCCTTGGTTTATAGCTCCTTGAAGGTATCTGTTTACACAATGATGTAGCTGACATCTGAACTCATCCACTGTGCTTAGCGTGCTAGAAGTTGCTGCAATCTTTTCACCTTCTATCTCGCCTTCCCTGCCCAATAGTGTGCATTCATATTCATCTGCACAAAATTGCCCATCCTTTTCCCCCTTAACTGAGGGAGTGATGAGAAAGCAGCCACAAACCCTGACTTCATTGGAGCAATACTTCCTTGAGACATCATTGATCCCGACACCTGCTCCCTGCCACCACCAATTGTCCACCCTGCAGCTGCTAACTGGTATCTCTGCTCACTTGACGCCCCACCAAAAGGGCGGAAAGAATTTACTTTTATGTAGCTTCTTTTCATCTGAGTCAGAAGTTTGTAGGTTGAAACCCCACAGTGCGTACTTGAGCTGCAATTTAAACTGACACTTCAGTGCAATACTAAGGTGGTGGCCATCTTTCAGCTGACCTGTTAAACCACGACCCCCGCAAGTGGATGGTAAAGATCCAAAGGCACTATTCATACAGCAGTAGAGGAGTTCTTGGGAGGATGGAGCTTATCTGAGTAAACACATTTAAAGTTAAACTGCCTCATTTTAAACTCACATTGATGACTGAAGTGTTCTTTCAAATTGAGGATTGTTTTGAGAACTTCAACTAGATTTGGGGGTAGTGGGGGGGGTGCACATATCTGCATTTATTTTTCTAGATCTTGTGTTGCTAGCACTGATCGACAGTAAAGCCAGTTGTGGTTTCCTTTGAGTGATAATGAGGTGTAATTTTTCTTGTTTAGCTGGCCATGGTTGTGAAGAAGTTTGGCAACAGCAATGTAGTCTGCAACACTGCATCCAGCAACAACAAAATGATGTCAAACAGGTCCTTGATGGGGGTGAGGAGTCAGTGTGGAGGTACGTGACCTGTGCCTTGTTTCAGTCTTGACAATCGAGGCAGGGTTTTTCATCCTCTTCACGTTTTCTTTACAGTCCAATTTAATTACATGCTGTCCACCTACCAAATCCTTACTGAGGAATTGCTGTGAAGCCCACTGAGTGCAACTTAATAGTGGATGGGTTCCCCTCTTGAATATTGGACAGATCAATGATGAGGCTGGCCTAGAGCATGACATATGCCAAGGAATGCAGTTTGCTCTGGGTTGCCCCTAAAACCTAGGCATTTCTGTTACAGAAAGAGCAAGTTAGTGAGTTAATCCTGCTCCATGTCTCAGTTGGTGACTGCAGAGGTCAGGGAGCAGATTTCTTGTTGCATCCTGGTCTGATCACGGCTGGATTCCTGAGCCCGTCTCCCTTGCACATCTCTCCACATGACCATGTTCATAATGCCACAGCCCACATATTCTCCCTCTCGTCACCCAGTCCTTTTGGCTTTGGTGACTGCTCGACAAGCCCAATCAAGTTAATTTCTTTGCAATCCTTCTATGACCTCTCTCCAGCCACTCACCTTACATGTGACTTTGTCCCTAGTCCTCCACTCCACCTGGAGTTAATATGCTGCTACCTTCTGGCATTCCCTTGATGTCTCCCTCTATCAGAAATTTTTCACCAAGTCCACCCTAACCCTCAGTTTCCACTCCCCAACCCCTGCCCCCATCCTGCTCAGTATTTCCTCTTCAGTGTAGAACACTCTTTGCCTTCCTGCAAATGGGCTATTGGGCAGACTCTGGGAACAAGGAAGACTGGCTGATGGGCTGAGTGTTTTTTGGGAAAGGATTTCTGATGGATGGAATGATGCATTGGCTCACAATCTTGCCTCTGGGACCTGTTTGAATCTGGCTGAGACTGAGGAAATCAGTTCTGTCAAATGATGTTCAGATAGTCTTGAGGTCCACAGCAGAATGTATCCTGATAATAATTGAGCATGTTGTTTGGTGTAACTGAGGATAGGTCATGGGGTGGGGAACTGGTGCGGAGTGGATGAGAACAAATCGCCAAATACCCAGTAGATCCAGCAGCATCTGTGGAGAGAGAAACCGAGCCAACGCCTCAGGTCTGTGACCCTTAGATGATTGTGATACGCGTGTCTGGGGTGTTTGCTGAAAGTTAACCATCACCACAAACATCATTCTGACCTGAATCACTTGCTTACAACATATTCCTGGGAGCCAGCTCTGCTGAACTTTCTAGTTTTGCAATGAATGGATGTATCTCTCTTTAAAACTGCACTGTGTCCTTTTCTACAGCTCGACTGGCGAAAGCCGTACAAGGGGTGGGGACTAGAAGTCAAACTGTGAACTCTGCCGCCACTGTAGCTGGAGGTAAGTGCGTTTCCTGCCTTGCATTTTCCAAAGCAAAGAATAATCTGTTTAAACCAGAGGGCATGGAATTAAATCTCCAATGCAACCAAACCCATGTGAATTAACGAATAGTTTAACCTACTGCATGGTTAATTCACATAACATATAGCTGCAGAGCAGTAGAACCATAGAACAACTATGGCACAGAAGGAGGCCATTCAGCCCATTGTGTCCATGCCGGCCGAGAAAACTAGCCCCCCAATTTAATCCCACCTTCCAGCACCTGGTCCATAGCCTTTCAGGTTACAGCACTTCAGGTACATGTCCAGGTACCTTTAAAAAGAATTGAGGGTTTCTGCCTCCACCACCATTCCTGGCAGCAAATTCCAGACACCCACCCATCATGTCCCCTCTAATCCTTCTACCAATCACCCTAAATCTGTGCCCCCGGTAACTGACCTCTCCGCCAGGGGGAACCAGTCCTTCCTGTCCACTCTGTCTAGGCCTCCTCAGCTCCAGGGAAAACAACCCTAACCTATCCAATCCTTCCTCATAGCTGCAACTTTCAAGCCCTGGCAACATTCTTGTAAATCTCTTCTGTACTCTCTCCAGAGCAATTATGTCCTTTCTGTAATGTGACCAGAATTGCACACAATACTCCAACTGTGGCCTAACCAGCGTTTAGGACTTGTCCACCTTAATGCCTTTTAGAATACCCAACACTTCCTCCCTCCTTATGCCGACTTGACCTAGAGATATCAAACATCTGTCCCTAACCTCAACATCCGTCATGTCCCTCTCCTTGGTGAATACCGATGCAAAGTACTCGTTTAGAATCTCACCCATTTTCTCTGACTTTCCTCCTTTGTCCTTTAGTGGGCCAATCCTTTCTCTAGTTACCCTCTTGCTCCTTATATATGAATAAAAGGCTTTGGGATTTTCCTTAACCCTGTTTGCTAAAGATATTTCATGACCCCTTTTAGCCCTCTTAATTCATCGTTTCAGATTGCGCCTACAATCCCGATATTCTTTCAAAGCTTCGTCTTTCTTCAGCCGCCTAGACCTTATGTATGCTTCCTTTTTCCTCTTAGCTAGTCTCACAATTTCACCTGTCATCCATAGTTCCCTAATCTTGCCATTTCTACCCCTCATTTTCACAGGAACATGTCTCTCCTGCATGCTAATCAACCTCTCTTTAAAAGCCTCCCACATATCAAAAGTGGATTTACCTTCAAACAGCTGCTCCCAATCTACATTCCCCAGCTCCTGCAGAATTTTGGTATAGTTGGCCTTCTCCCAATTTAGCACTCTTCCTTTAGGACCACTCTCGTCTTTGTCCATGAGTATTCTAAAACTTACGGAATTGTGATCACTATTCCCAAAGTAGTCCCCTACTGATACGTCAACCACCTGGCCCGGCTCATTTCCCAACACCAGGTCCAGTATGGCCCCTTCCCGAGTTGGACTATTTACATACTGCTCTAGAAAACCCTCCTGGATGCTCCTTACAAATTCTGCTCCATCTAGACCTCTAACACTAAGCGAATCCCAGTCAATGTTGGGAAAATTAAAATCTCCTATCACCACCACCCTGTTGCTCCTACAGCTTTCCATAATCTGTTTACATATTTGTACCTCTATCTCATGCTCGCTGTTGGGAGGCCTGTAGTACAGCCCCAACATTGTTACTGCACCCTTCCTATTTCTGAGTTCTGCCCATATTGCCTCACAGCTCGAGTCCTCCATCGTGCCCTCCTTCAGCACAGCTGTGATATCCTCTTTGACCAGTAATGCAACTCCTCCACCCCTTTTACCTCCCTCTATCCCGCCTGAAGCATTGGTATCCTGGGATATTTAGTTGCCAATCATGCCCTTCCCTTAACCAAGTCTCAGTAATAGCAATAACATCATACTCCCAGGTACTAATCCAAGCCCCAAGTTCATCTGCCTTACCTACTACACTTCTTGCATTAAAACAAATACACCTCAGACCACCAGTCCCTTTGCTTTCATCATCTGCTCCCTGCCTACTCTTTCCCTTAGTCACGCTGACTTCATTATCTAGTTCCTTACAGGCTTTAGTTACTACATCCTTACTCTCCACTGACCTCATTTGGTTCCCATCCCCCTGCCACATTAGTTTAAACCCTCCCCAACAGCGTTAGCAAAAGCACCCCCAAGGACATTGGTTCCAGTCCGGCCCAGGTGTAGACCGTCCAATTTGTAATAGTCCCACCTCCCCCAGAACTGGTCCCAAAAATCTGAACCCCCTCCCTCCTGCACCATCTCTCAAGCCACGCATTCATCCTGACTATTCTTTCATTTCTACTCTGACTATCACGTGGCACTGGTAGCAATCCTGAGATTACTACCTCTGAGGTCTTACTTTTTAACTTGGCTCCTAACTCCCTAAATTCTGCTTGTAGGACCTCATCCCGTTTTTTACCTATATCATTGGTGCCTATGTGCACAACGACAACTGGTTGTTCACCCTCCCCCTTCAGAATGTTCTGCAGCCGATCTGAGACATCCCTGACCCGTGCACCTGGGAGGCAACATACCATTCGGGAGTCTCGTTTTCGACCACAGAACCGCCTATCTACTCCCCTTACAATCGAATCCCCTATGACTATAGCCCTTCCACTCTTTTTCCCGCCCTTCTGAACAGCAGAGCCAGCCACGGTGCCATGAACCTGGCTACTGCTGCCTTCCCCTGGTGAGCCATCTCCCTCAACAGTATCCAAAACAGTATACCTGTTGTGGAGGGAGATGACCGCAGGGGACTCCTGTGCTGCCTTCCTGCTCTTTCTCTGCCTTTTGGTCACCCATTCCCTTTCTCCCTCAGCAATCCTAATCTGCGGTGTGACCAATTCACTAAACGTGCTATCCACCCGAGATGCAAAATACACTGGGTCCGGAGGGACACGATGTTCAAACCTCTGGATAAGGGCGGAAAAAATTTACCCAACGTCACCCTCATCCTGATGATCACCTTCGTGCATCAAGCTGTGCGTAGACCCCCAGTACACAAACACCAAGTGTCACTACGTGCTGAGGTTTATATCTGTCCCCGGTGTTGCGAATGATGGGTCTGGTCACATTGCTGCGGAACGCGCCATCTAGTTGGACAGTGACGTGCCACCTATCCTTCGTGGAAAGGTTTGTGCGGAAAAACACCTTTGACCACCAATCCATCAGGCAGTGGTCTGCACGTAATGGCCTAGAGGCCCTACAGGGAAAAGGAGATGGTGGATCCTGTCGGATGGTTTCCCGGGCAGATTGCCAAAATCATCAGGCAAAATGCCTCATCACCAGAACTTTCAAACAAGCACCAAGACGTAGCTTGGCTGGTGGTGGGAGGGGCCCTCCCTGTCTGATCCTTCCTGCATGCCCGGAGTGTCTCAGCCTCTGCACGCTGCCTTCGAAGTGGCTGTGGTGAGGAAAAGACTGTTGCCCACCTCCTGGAATGTGCCTTTGCGAAGCAGGTGTGGAAAGAGATGCAATGGTTTTTGTCGAGGTTCATCCTAAGCAGCTCTAACACAGCAGTCTGTGCTCAACGGGCTGTTCCCAGGGACCCACACCAAGATAAACATCAACTGCTGCTGGAGGACTATCAATTCGGTGAAAGACGCTCTTTGGTCTACCCGAAACTTGCTGGTCTTCCAGCGCAAAGAGTTGTCCACGACCGAGTATTGCAGACTGGCACATTCCAAGGTCTAGGACTACGTGCTGAGGGACACGCTAAAGCTTGGGGCAGTTGCTGCAGAGGCTCAATAGGGAAAGACCACTGTGTAAGGTCCCCCCGCCATAGTGAACTGAGGGGCTGGACCTGTGGAAAACCCCTTGGGCTGTATACACCAAATATGGTTTTGTTGTAAAATGGAATGGAAGGATTGTGAGGTAACTCCCTCCTGAGTTGAAGAAAACTGATTTTCTTTGCACTTTCTGAATGTCAACTTGGTACTGTTTTGCAATGTATTTTTTTTTTTTACAGATTTTATGAATAAAGTATATTTTTGGGGAAAAAATTTACATGCTGGTTAAAAAAGTTCTCTTGAATATAGTCCAAGAATTTTGTCCCCTCCGTGTCCCGTACACTGTTTGTTTTCTAGTTGATATTAGGGTAGTTGAAATCCCCAACTATTATTGCCCTATGGTTTTTGTATTCAGAAATTTGCCTAAATATTTGTTATTCTATCTCCCTCCCACCATTTGAGGGCCTATACTACACTCTCAGTAATGTGGCTGCCCCTTTTTATTTCTGAGCTCCACCCATATGTTTTTGTTTGATTCATTTAGCATATCATCCCTCAAAGCTGTTATTGATACCTTAACTAATAACGCTACACCCCCTCCTTTTTTTTTTTTAATCCCCCTCTATCCTGCCTGAAAACTCTATTTCCAGGGATGTTGGGATGGAACCTCACTTACAGCAGGGCCTTGTTCCTTCTGGAAGGGTGAAGGTGCTCTAACATGTGAGTTAGTAATTGAAGCATTCTAGAAGTACTGGTGACTGCTTGGTATTGTAGCCCCAAGTGTACAAGATGTGGAGTGAGAGAGAGTAAGGGGCAGAAACTAAAACTGCAAAGAAGCTTGATGTCATTTTGAGGCCCTATAACTTCATTTTCATCTATTCAAACTGCAGGCTGGTAATGAACCTTTCTGATTTGCATGTGTAATTTGTTCATTGTATTTCTGTACAAACCTGATACATGCTATTCCCGCCATTCATTCCTCTTAAATACTTTATTTTAGTTATAGGAAAGAAGCCAAGAGCAGCAGTGACTGCACCCTCTGCGATCCAAGCAGCAGGTAAAGTACTTGGTGTCTAATGCTCTCAATACAGGGCTGACCTCTTGGGAGGGGGACTGCCCCTAATGTAATTCAAAAGCATGTTTGGAGACAATTAATGTTGGACTAAGATATTAACTCTGTTATCATCCGAAGGAAAGGTTAGGGGGACAAACTTCACTATAGCCTGCAGGTCTAGTCGGTTTGTGTCCACCTGTTTAGTTTAGCAGAACTTACTTTAATGTAGCAAAGGGCACTGTGTTGCCCAGCGCTGTAGGTTAAACTGATGGATAGTTTTTATCTAAATTCTATGTTCTCCAATTCTGACATACTAAAGTTGCACCTTCATGTTTCATAGCCCATGAACCTCTGCATCACATTAATGCAGTAACTTGTGCCTAAAGCTATTTGATTTTTTTCTCTATACCAGCAAATTGTTATATTTTGTAAACTTGCTTTGTTTTGTAGTTGCATAGACAGGTCACCAAACAGACTTTCATTGCTGATGTTGTTACATTATAAGAGGCAGCTAACCAGTATTGTCTTCCTCTTCCAACAGTTGGCTCCAAGAAGCGCCCAGCTTGGGATTTGAAGGGCCACCTTAGTGACCTGAAGTTGCAGCTGGGCAACATGAAGACACTGATGTCGGAGTACACAAGCAAGCTCGAGGTCTCGGAGCTGCAGAGCAGGCAACTTCAGGAGAGAATGGATCTGAGAGGCAAACAGCTGGATGCTGCCAGCTTGCAGATCAAAGACCTGCAAAGCAACCTACAGTAAGTAAATAAAAGCAAAATACTGCAGATGCTGGAAATCTGAAATATAAACAAGAAATGCTGGAAATACTCAGCACGTTTGGCAGCATCTGTGGAGAGAGAAGCAGAGTTAACATTTCAGGTCAGTAACCCTTTATCAGAACTGGCAAAATGTTAGAAATAATTGCTTTTAAGCAAATAAAGCGGAGGTGGGGCAAGAGATAACACAAGGCAAGGTGTTGATAGGATAGAGGGTCACAGAGAATAACTGACCAGAAGGTCATGGAGCAAAGGCAAACGGTATGTTAATGGTGTGCTGAAAGGCAAAGCGTTAGTGCAGGGAGGGTGTTAATTGACAGAAAAATGAATAGCCCTTGCCCAAAGCATAAACATGAAAAACACAGTGGGTAGGCATATAGTTTTAAAAAAAAAAAGAATGATGAAACAAACTAAAATAAAATAAACAAATGATAAAGAAAAAATAACTAAAAATAAAAAGGGGCGGCCCGTCATGCTCTGAAAAACTAACCTGCAGTAAGTATTGCACTGCATCAGTAATAAATAGCCGGAATTAAGTTCGGGGTTGAACTGCAGCAACAACGCTTCTTAAACACAAAATTTTTTGTGTGGCTCACAGCATAGTTTCGCTTCATTTGGGCAGGGGGGCAGAGGGAGAGGAGGTTGTCCCTGTTAGTTATCCTCAACTATCAACCATGATTGGTACGCTTCCTAACAAAACTGGCCAGACTTGTGCCAGCCCTGTTGGTATTTCTTTGGGAGGAGGTTGGAGGAGGAGTGGCACTTGGGAGATGATTGTCCACTGTCATTCCAGAGTGCCAGATTAGTCAGTGAGTGGCCATGTTGATCTGAACAAATGAATTAAATTCTGGGAGTACGCAGCAGGTCCGTCAGAATGTGTAGCAAAAAGCAGGTTGCAACGAAACATAGAAAATAGGAGCAGGAGTAGGCCATTTGGCCCTTCGAGCCTGTTCCACCATTCATTATGATCATGGCTGAACATCCACCTCCATAACCTGTTCCTGCTTTCCCCCCATATCCTTTGAGCCCTTTAAACCCAAGAACTATATCCAACTCCTTCTTGAAAACATACAATGTTTTGGCCTCAACTGCTTTCTGTGGTAGCGAATTTCGCAGGCTCACCACTCTCTGGGTGAAGTAATTTCTCCTCATCTCAGTCCTGAAAGGTTTACCCCGTATCGTTAGACTATGACCCCTGGTTCTGGTCTCCCCCACCATCGGGAACATCCTTCCTGCATCTACCCTGTCAAGTCCTGTTAGAATTTTATGGGTTTCTATGAGATCTCCCTCACTCTTCTGAACTCCACCGTATATAATTCTAACCGACTCAATCTCTCCTCAGACGTCAGTCCCACCATCCCAGGAATCAGTCTGGTAAACCTTTGCTGCACTCCCTCTATAGCAAGAACATCCTTCCTCAGATAAGGAAACCAAAACTGCACACAATATTCCAGGTGTGGCCTCACCAAGGCCCTGTATAATTGCAGCAAGACATCCCTGCTCCTGTACTTGAATCCTCTCGCTATGAAGGCCAACATACCATTTGCCTTTTTTACCGCCTGTTGCACCTGCAAGCTTACCTTGAGAACATCCAGATCTCGTTGCATATTCCCCTCACTCAGTTTATAGCCGTTCAGATAATCTGCCTTCCTGTTTTTGCTACCAAAGTGGATAACCTCACATTTATCCACATTATACTGCATCTGCCATTCATTAGCCCACTCACTCAACTTGTCCAAATCACCCTGAAGCACCTCTGCATCCTCTGCACAACTCACCCCTCCCACCCAGTTTTGTGTCATCTGCAAATTTGTAGATATTACATTTAGTTCCCTCATCTAAATCATTAATATATATTGTGAATAGCTGGGGTCCTAGCAGCGATCCCTGCGATACCCCACTAGTCACTGCCTGCCATTCGGAAAAATACTTTTTGTTTCCTGTCTGCCAACCAATTTTCTATCCATCGCAATACACTACCCCTAATCCCATGCGCTTTAATTTTACACGCTAATCTCTTATGTGGGACTTTGTCGAAAGCCTTCTGAAAGTCCAAATAAACCACATCCACTGGCTCCGCCTCATCAACTCTACTAGTTACATCCTCGAAGAATTCTAGTCGATTTGTTGAACATAATTTCCCTTTCGTAAATCCATGCTGACTCTGTCCGATTCTACTACTTTGATAATGGACTCTGGAATTTTCCCCACTACTAATGTCAGGCTGACTGGTCTATAATTCCCTGTTTTCTCTCTATCTCCCTTTTTAAATAGTGGGGTTACATTAACTACCCTACAATCTGTAGGAACTGTTCCAGAGTCTATAGAATCTTGAAAGATGACCACCAATGCATCCACTATTTCTAGGGCCACTTCCTTACGTACTCTGGGATGCCGACCATCAGGCCCTGGGGATTTATCGGCCTTCAATCCCATCAATTTCCCCAACACCATTTCTCTACTAATGATTTCATTCAGTCCTTCCCTCTCACTAATCCCTGTGCTCCCCAACATTTCTGGTATGATATTAGTGTCCTCCTTTGTGAAGACAGAACCAAAGTATGCATTTAATTTGCCAGCCATTTCTTTGTTCCCCATAATAAATTCCCCTGTTTCTGACTGTAAGGGACCTACATTTGTCTTCACCAATCTTTTTTTCTCTTCACATACCTATAGAAACTTTTACAGTCAGTTTTTATGTTCCCCGCAAGCTTCCCCTTCTGAATCAATCCTTTGGTCCTCCTTTGCTGAATTCTGAACTGCTCCCAATCCTCAGGTCTGTTGTTTTTCCTGGCAAATTTATATGCCTCTTCCTTGGATCTAATGCTATCTCTAAGCCAAGGTTTGGCTACCTTTCCCGTTTTACTTTTGCACCAGACAGGAATAAACAATTGTTGCAATTCATCCATGCGCTCTTTGAATGTTTGCTATTGCCTATCCACCGTCATCCCTTTAAGTAACTTTTCCCAATCCATCATAGCCAACTCGCACCTCATACCTTGGTAGTTTCCTTTAAGATTCAGGACCCTAGTCTAAGAATCAACTACATCACTCTCCAATTTGATGAAGAATTCTAACATATTATGGTCGCTCATCCCCAAGGGGTCTCGCACAACTAGATTGTCAATTATTCCTTTCATTTTACAATACCACAGTCTAGGATGGCCTGTTCTCTAGTTGGTTCCTCAACGTATTGGTCCAGAAAACCATCCCGTAAACACTCCAAGAATTCCTCCTCTACAGTATTGTGACTAATTTGAGCTGCGATTTGGGTATGTGCCCGTATCAGAAGCTGTCTGTTCATAAGATCATAAGAACTAGGAGCTGGAGTAGGCAATTCAGCCCGTCGAGTCTGCTCCGCCATTCAATACGATCATGGCTGATCTCATCTCTGCCTCAACTCCACTTTCCTGCCCGTTCTCCATAACCCTTCAACCCATTACTAATTAAAAATCTGTCTATCTCCTCCAATTTAATCAATGTCCCAGCATTCACCGCACTCTGGGGTAGTGAATTCCACAGACTCATAACCCTTCGAGAGAAGTAATTTCTCCTTATCTCTGTTTTAAATCTGCTACCCCTTATCCTAAAACCATGACCTCTCTTTCTAGGTTGCTCCACCAGAGGAAACATCCTCTCTACGTCTACTTTGTCAATCCCCTTAATCATCTTTTATACCTCAATTAGATCTCCTCTCATTCTTCTAAACTCTAGAGAGTAAAGACCTAAACTGCTCAATCTCTCTTCATAAGACAAACCCCTCCTCTCTGGAATCAATCTAGTGAACCTCCTCTGAACTGCCTCCAATGCAACTACATCCCTCCTCAAGTAAAGGGACTAAAACTGTACACAATACTCCAGGTGGGGTCTCACTAATGCCTTGTACAGTTGCAGCAACACTTCCCTGCTTTTATATTCTATTCCTTTAGCAATAAATGCCAAAATTCCATTCGGCTTCCTTATTTCCTGCTGTACCTGCATACTAGCTTTCTGAGATTCATGCACGAGGGCACCCAGATCCCTCTGCACTGAAGCATTCTGAAGTTTCTCTCCATTTTAGATAATTCACCTTTCTATTCTTCTGACCAAAATGGATAACCTCACACTTATCCACGTTAAACTCCATCTGCCAAATTTTGGGTCATTCACCTAACCTATTCATATCCATTTATAAATTTCTTTATTGCAACTTACTATCCCTCCTATTTTACTGTCATCTGCAAATTTGGCTATAGTACCTCCTATCCCTGCATCCAAGTCATTAATATAGGTTGTAAATAGTTGGGGCCCAAGGACCGAACCCTGTGGCATTCCACTAGTTACATCTTGCCAACCAGAAAAAGACCCATTTATCCCGACTCTGTTTTCTGTTAGTTAGCCAATCCTCTGTCCAGGCTAATAAATTGTCACTAACCCCATGCGATCTTACCTTGTGTATTAACCTTTTTGTGCGGCACCTTATCAAATGCCTTCTGGAAGTCCAGATATACTACATCTACAGGATCCCCATTATCCACTTCACTTGTTACAGCTTCGAACTCTAGCAAATTAATTAAACACAATTTACCCTTCATGAAACCATGCCGACTCTGATGGATTGCGTTTTGACTTTCTAAATGTCCTGTTATTACTTCCTTAATATTGGATTCTATATGTTTCCCAACGACCGATGTTAAATTAACTGGTCTATAGTTTCCTACTTTCTGTCTCCCTGCCTTTTTGAATAAGGGTGTTATATTAGCTTTTTTCCAATCCACTGGAACCTTTCCCGCATCCAGGGACTTTGGAATATTATAACCAGTGGATCTACTATCTCCACTGCCACTTCCTTTAAGACCCTAGGATATAGGCATCAGGCCCTGGGGACTTGTCTGCCTTCAATCCCAATAGTTTTCTCAGTATCTTTTCCCTAGTGATGATTTTTCTAAAACAAAAACAAGAAATGCTGGAGTCACTCAGCAGGTCTGGCAGCATCTGTGGAAAGAGAAGCAGAGTTAACGTTTCGGGTCAGTGACCCTTCTTCGGATGATTTTTCTAAGTTCCTCTCTTTCTATAACCTCTGCATTTCCTGTTACTATTGGGATGGTACTAGTGTCCTCCACCGTGAAAACAGAGGCAAAATACTAATTTAGTGCCTCCGTCATTTCTGTGTTCCCCTCTATTAACTCCCCAGTCTCATCCTCCAAGGGACCAACATTCACTTTAGCTACACTCTTCCCTTTTGTATACTTATCAAAGCTTTTGCTATCTGTTTTTATATTTTGTGCTAGTTATCTTTCATAATTTACCTTTGCTCTTTTTTTATTACTTTTTTAGTAACCCTTTGTTGATCTTTAAAAGTTTCCCAATCCTCCAGCCTGCCACTGGCCTTTGCAGTATGGTATGCCTTAGTTTTTGTCTTTGTTATCCTTAACTTCCTTGCTTAGCCATGGATGTTTTTTCCCCCTCTTAGAATCTTTCTTCCTCTCTGGAATATATTTTAGTTGGTAGGAATTGAATATCTCCTTAAACATCTGCCACTGCTCATCCCACCTTTTAGTCTTGCTGTCCAGTCCACTAGGGCCAAATCTGCCCTCATGCCTATGTAATTACCTTTGTTTAACTCGAGCGCTAGTGTGGGACTCCAGTTTCTTGCCCTCAGACTGAATTTGAAATTCTAGCATGTTATGATCACTCTTCCCTAGAGGATCCTTAACATTCATTAATCCCACCTCATTACACAATACCAAATCTAGAATAGCCTGCTCCCTGGTTGGTTCCATGACATATTGCTCCAAAAAACAATCTCTAATACCTTCAATGAAAGCTCTCTCAAGGCTACCTTGCCAATTTGATTAATCCAGTCTATATGCGTATTAAAATCACCCATGATTATTGCAGTACCTTTCTTGCAAGCCCCCAGTATTTCCCGGTTTATACTGTGCCCCACTGCAGAGCTACTGTTTGGGGACTATAGAATACTCCCAGGGACTTCTTTCCCTTGCTATTTCTTATTTCTACCCAGACTGATTCTACGCCTTGGTCTCCAGTGCCTGTATCATTTCACAAATGCTGGCTGACTTATGTGCTTCAAGTCAAGAGAATTCTATTTCTCGCTCTCCTGCATTTTTATAATTAGCTCCGTTGAAATGGTTAAATTCAGCACTCTTCCTGTGATTAGTGTTGAGATCAGGTCCAGTTTTTTGGGGGAAAACCCAGTCAGTCAGCACCATTATGATTGGCCTAGCCCCTCCCAATCTCTAATCTCATCCAGCTGGACAACGCACCAAGATCTCTGCACTTCTCGAACTCTGGCCTCTTGCACATCCCCGATTTTAATCGCTCCACTGTTGGTAGCTGTGCCTCCAGGTGTTGAGGCCTGAAGCTCTGCGATTCACTCCCGAAACCTCTCCTCCTTTGAGATGCTCCTTGAGACATACCTATTTGACCAAGCTTTTACCTATTCCAATATAGAAAGCTTAGTTTAAGGCACAAAGAGGCCACTTGGCCCATCGTGTCTGTGCTGGCCGGAAAACGATCCACCTATTCTATTCCCACCTTCCAGCATTTGTTCCGTAGCCCTGCAGATTACGGCACTTGAGGTGCATATCCAGAATCTTTTTTTTTGAATGCGTTGAGGGTCTCTGCTTCAACTACCCTTTCAGGTTGTGAGTTCCAGACCCCCACCATCCTCTGGGTGAAAAATGTTTTTCCTCATGGGCGGCACAGTGGCGCAGTGGTTAGCACCGCAGCCTCACAGCTCCAGGGACCCGGGTTCGATTCCGGGTACTGCCTGTGTGGAGTTTGCAAGTTCTCCCTGTGTCTGCGTGGGTTTTCTCCGGGTGCTCCAGTTTCCTCCCACAAGCCAAAAGACTTGCAGGTTGATAGGTAAATTGGCCATTATAAATTGTCACTAGTATAGGTAGGTGGTAGGGAAATATAGGGACAGGTGGGGATGTTTGGTAGGAATATGGAATTAGTGTAGGATTAGTATAAATGGGTGGTTGATGTTCGGCACAGACTCGGTGGGCCGAAGGGCCTGTTTCAGTGCTGTATCTCTAATCATAATCTAATCTAATCTCATCTCCCCTCTAATCTTTCTACCTATCACTTTAAATCTATGCCCACTCGTCACTGACCTCTCTGCTGAGGTGAATAGACCCTTCACCTCCACTCTATCCAGGCCCCTCAAAATTTTGTACATTTCAATCAGATCACCCCTCAGCCTTCTCTGTTCCAAGGAGAACAACCCCAGCCTATCCAATCTTTCCTCATAGCTGCATTTTTCCAGTCCTGGCAACATCCTCGTAAATCTCCTCTGTACTCTCTCTAGTGCAACTACATTCTTTCTGTAATGAGGTGACCAGAACTGCGCACAGTACTCAAGTTGTGGCCTAACCAATGAGTTATACAGTTCCAGCTTAACCTCCCTCCTCTTATATTCTATACATCGGCTAATAAAGGAAAGGATTCCATATGCCTTCTTAACCACCCTTATCAACCTGTCCTGCTACCTTCAGGGATCTGTGGACATTCACTCGAAAGTCCCTCACTTCCTCTACACTTCTCAGTATTTTTCCTATTAATCGTGCATTTCTTTGCCTTGTTTAACCTCCCCAAATGCATCACCTCACACTTCTCCAAGTTGAATTCCATTTGCCATTTTTCTGCCCATCTGACCAGATCATCAATATCTGCCTACAGCTATCTACCACACAGCCAATCTTTGTGTTGTCTGCAAACTTCTTGACCATGCCTCCTACATTTACATCCAAATCATTAACATATACCACCAAAAGCAAGGGACCCAGTACTGAGCCCTGTGGAATGCCACTAGAAACAGCCCTCCAGTCACAAAAAGATCCGTCAACAATTACCCTTTATTTCCTGCCACTGAGTTAATTTTGTATCCAGCTTGCTGCATTTCCCTGGATCCCATGGGATTTTATTTTTTTTAACCAGTCTGCCATGTGGGACCTTGTCCAAAGCCTTGCTAAAATCCAAGTAGACCACATCAACTACATTACCCTCATCTATCATCTTGTTACTACTTCAAAAAAATTCAATCAAATTGGTCAAACAAGATCTTCCCTTAACAAATTCATGCTGACTATCCTTCATTATCCTGTGCCTTTGAGTGACAGTTTATCCTGTCTCTCAGAATAGATTCCAATAATTTGCCCACTACTGAGGTTAGATTGATTGGCCTGTAATTATTCGGTCTATCCTTCGCTCCCTTTTTAAACAGAGGTATAACATGAGCAGTTCTCCAATCCTCCGACACCACACCTGTATCCAGCGAGGACTGGAAAATGATGGTCAGACCCTCTGCTATTTCCTCTCTTGCTGCTTTTAACAGCCTGGGGTACATTTAGAGTCATAGTTATACAGCACAGAAACAGGCCCTTCGGCCCAATGCACCTGCACCGACCATCAAGCACCCATCCAAGCTAATCCCATTTTCCCGCACTTGGCCTGTAGCCTTGTATGCTATGGCGTTTCAAGTGCTCATCTAAATACTACTTAAATGTTAGAAGTTCCAGCCTCTACCACCCCTTCAGGCAGTGTGTTCTAGATTCCAACCACCGTCTGGGTGAGAAAAATTTTCCTCAACTCCCCTCTAAACCTCCTGTCCCTCACCTTAAATCTATACCCCCTCCACTAAGGGAAAAAGTTTCTTCCTATCTATCCTATCAATGTCCCTCATAATTTTGTATACCTCAATCATGTCCCCCCTCAGCCTTCTCCACTCCAAGGAAAACAACCCCAGCCTATCCAGTCTCTCCTCAAAGCTAAAATGCTCCAGCCCAGGCAACATCCTGGTGAATCTCCTCTGCACCCTCTCCAGTGTAATCACATTCTTCCTATAATGTAGTGACCCAAACTGTACACAGTACTCTAGCTGTGGCCTACCCAGCATTTTATACAGCTCTAACATAACCTCCCCAGTCTTCTGTTCTATGCCTCGGCTAATAAAGACAAGTATCCCGTATGCATTCCTAACCACCTTATCTACCTGTGCTGCTGCCTTCAGTGATCTATGGACAAGTATACCAAGGTCCCTCTGACCCTCTGTACTCCCTAGTGTCCTACCATCCTTTGTATATTCCCTTGGCTTGTTAGTCCTCCCAAAATGCATTACCTCACACTTCTCAATATTAAATTCCATCTGCCACTGCTCCCCCATCTCACCAGCCCAGCTATATCGTCCTGTAATCTAAGGCTTTCCTCCTCACTATCCACGACACCACCAATTTTCATGTCATCTGCAAACTTACTTATCATACCTCCTATGTTCACGTCTAAATCATTAATGTACAATACAAACAGTAAGGGTCCCAGCACCGATCCCTGCGGTACACCACTGGTCATAGGCCTCAATTCGCAAAAACAACCCTTGACCATCACCCTCTGTCTCCTTCCACCAAGCCAATTTTGGGTCCAATTTGCCAAATTACCCTGGATCCCATGGCCTCTTACCTTAATCAATCTCCCATGAGGGACCTTATCAAAAGACTTACTGAAGTCCATGTAGACTACCTTACCCTCATCGACACATCTAGTCACCTCCTCGAAAAATTTAATCAAGTTAGTCAGACACAATCTCCCCCTGACAAAGCCATGCTGACTATCCCTGATTAATCTCTGCCTGTCCAAGTGGAGATTAATCTTCTCTCAGAATTTTTTCCAATAGTTTCCCAACCACTGATATTAGACTCACCGGCCTGTAATTACCTGGTTTATCCCTGCTACCCTTATTGAATAATGGTACCACATTCGCTGTCCTCCAGTCCTTTGGTACCTCTCCTGTGGCCAGAGAAGATTTGAAAATTTGTGTCAGAGCCCCTGCTATCTCCTCCCTTGCCTCACGTAACAGCCTGGGATACATCTCATCTGGGCCTGGGGATTTATCCACTTTTAAGCCCACTAAAACAGCTAATACTTCTTCCTTTCCAATGTTAATATGTTCAAGTATATCACAATCCCCCTCCCTGATCTCTACACCTACATCATCCTCCATAGTGAACACAGATGAAAAGTAATCATTTAAAACCTCACCTATGTCCTCTGGCTCCACACACAGATTGTCACTGGTCCCTAATGGGCCCTACTCTTTCCCTGGTTATCCTCTTGCCCTTAATATACTTATAAAATGCCTTGGAATTTTCCTTTATCTTGTCTGCCATTGTTTTTTCATGCCCCCTCTTTGCTCTCCTAATTACTTTAAGTACCCCTCTGCACTTTCTATACTCCTCTAGGGCCACCACTGTTTTCAGCGCTCTGAATCTGCCATAAGCCTCTTTTTTTTTTTTTTCCTTATCCAATCCTCTATATCCCTTGACATCCAGGGTTCCCTGGACTTTTTGGTCCTACTCTTCACTTTTACGGGAGCATGTTGGACCTGAGCTCTCACTATTTCCTTTCTGAAAGACTCCCACTGGTCTGATGTAGACTTTCCTACAAGAAGCTGCTCCCAGTCCACTTTGGCCAGATCCTGTTTTATCATTTTTGAAATCTGCCTTCCCCCAATTCAGTACTTTTTTATTTTCCGTCCATCTTTTGTCCTTTTCCATAACTACCTTAAATCTTCCAGAGTTATGGTCACTATCCCCGAAATGCTCCCCCACTGCCACTTCTACCACTTGTCTGGCCTCATTCCCTAGGATTAAGTCCAGTACTGCCCCTCCTCTTGTAGGAATTTCTACGTGCTGGCTGAAAAAGCTCTCCTGAATGCACTATAAGAATTCCGCCCCCTTTAAGCCTTTTGCACTGAGACTATCCCAGTCAATATTGAGGAAGTTGAAATCCCCTGCGATTATTACCCTATTATTTTTGCACCTCTCTGAGATATGCCTACATATCTGCTCCTCTATCTCTCCCTGACTGTTGGTTGGTGGCCTGTAGTAGACACCCAACCAAGTGATTGCCCCGTATTTTGTTTTTAAGTTCTACCCATATGACCTCATTTGAAGAATCTTCTAAGATATCATCCCTCCTTACTGCAGTAATTGCTTGATCAACAGTGCAATACCACCTCCTCTTTTATCCCCTCCCCATCACGCCTGAATATTCTATACCCTGGAATATTGAGCTGACAGTCCTGTCCCTCCCTCAACCATGTCTCTGATAGCAACAATATCATAATCCCATGTGCTAATCAACACCCTCAATTCATCTGCCTTACTAGTAGGACTCCTTGCCTTAAAATAGATACAATCCAGCCTTATATTATTTGCTTGAGCCTTAACAGGTCTATATTTACTCTTCCCTCCAGACTGACTTAGTTTCTTTTCTATATTTGATTGTACATCACCCACTGCTGTACCTCCACTCTGTATCCCATCCCCCTGCCAAATTAGTTTAAATCCGCACCCCCCCACCCCCCACAAACCCGCACCACCAGCAAACCTCCCAGCAAGGATGTTGGTCCCGTTCCAGTTCAGGTGCAACCCATCCAACTTGTACAGATCCCATCTTCACCAGAAACAGACCCAGTGATCTAGGAAACTAAAGCCCTCCCTCCTGCATCATCTCTTCAACCATGCATTCATCTGCTCTAACCTCCTATTCCTATACTCACTAGACCGTGGCCATAGGAGAAACCCAGAGATTCCAACCTTTGAGGTCCTACTCTTTAATCTGCTACTTAGCTCCCTAAATTCTTTATGCAGGACGTCATCCCTCTTTCTACCTATGTCATTGGTACCAATGTGGACCATGACCTCTGGCTGTGCACCCTCACCCTCCAGAATACTTTGTAGCCACTCGATATCCGTGACCCTTGCACCAGGGAGGCAACATACTATCCTCGAATCACGTCTGCGACCACAAAAACACATATCTGTTCCTCTAACCATAGAATCCCCTATCACTATTGCCCTCTTGCCCCTTTTTCTCCATCCCAGCACAGCTGAATCACCCATGATCTGGTTATGACTCTCGGTGCACTCTCCAGAGGAACCCTCTTTCCCATCAGTACTCAGAACTGAATACTGGTTAGAAAGTGGGATGTCCTCTGGGAACTCCTGAACTACCTGCCCTAATCTCTTTGTCTGTCTGGCAGCCACCCAGTTTTCAACCCCCCCTCCCCACCGACTGTGCTCATCTAGGCACTGGGTTGACCACCTCCTGAAATGTGCCATCCACCAAGTCCTCCACCTCGCAGATGTGCCACAGTGACTCCTTTCATCTGGCCCTGGTGATTTATCAACTTTCAAGGATGCTAATCCCATTAATACTTCCTCTCTTCCTATGTTTATCACATCCTGTACTTCACACTCGTCCTCCTTAACTACACCATCTGCACCATCCCCCTCTTTTGTGAAGACAGACTCAAAATATTCATTAAGAACCATACCAAAATCTTCTGCCCTTACACATAGGTTACCTTTTTGGTCTTTTATGGGCCCTACTTTCTCCTTAGTTATCCTCTTACTCTTAATGTACTGATAAAACATCTTTGGGTTCACCTTGATTTTGCTTGCCAATATTCTTTCATGCCGTCTCTTTGCTTTCCTAATTTCCTTTTTGATTTCACACCCTCCTTTCTATACTCCTCTCTGCTTTCTGTAGTATTGAGTTCTCAGTGTTGGACATAAGCTTTCCTTTTCTGCCTTATCTTACCCTGTAGGCTCCTTGACATCCATGGGGCTCTAGATTTGGCCATCTCTCACTTTTGCTTTGTGGGAACATGTTTACTCTGAACCCTTTGAATGCCTCCCACTGTTCTGACACTGATTTACCTTCAAGTAGCTGTTTCCAGTCCACTTTCACTAAATCACTCCTCAGTTTAGTAAATTTGATCTTGTCCCAGTTGAGAACTCGCACTCTTGTTCTATCTCTGTCCCTTTCCATAATTGTTAAAACTGAATGAATTATGATCACCATCACCAAAATGCTCTCCCACTGCCACCTGCCCATCTTCATTTCCTAAAACAAAGTCTAAAACTGTGCCCTCTCTCTTGTTATACTTGCTGCATACTGGACAAAAAAAAGTTCTCCTGAATGCACCTCAAGAATTCTGCTCTCTCGATTCCTTTCATACTGAGTATCATAGTTAATAAATTAAAGTTCCCTGCTATTACTGCCCTATTGTTCTTGCACTTCTCAGAGATTTGCCTACATATCTGTTCTTCTATCTCCCTCTGACAGTTTGGGGGTCTATGGTACACTCCCAGTAGTGTGATTGCCCCTTTTTTTGTTCTTTAGCTCAATCTATATGGCCTCATTTGATGAGCCTTCTAACATATCATCCCTCCTCACAGCTGTAATATTTTCCTTGACCAACATTGCCACTCCCCCTCCTTTCTTATCCCCCTTCCTATTGCATCTGAAAACCCTGTAACCAGGAACGTTGAGCTGCCATTCCTGTCCCTCCTTAAGCCATGTTTCTGTAATAGGTATGATATCATACTGCCACGTGTCTATCTGTGTCCTCAGCTCATCTGCTTTATTTGCTATACTCCTTGCATTGAAATAGATACCCTTGAGCACTGTCAAACTTTTTTAAAAATTTTCTAACCTTTGTTTCCTCTGTCTTCCAGACTCATCTATTAATTTTCTGCCTTCCATTTTCATTTCTGATTTTGTCCCAGCTGAGTCTACCCTCAGGTCCCCAACAACACTAGCAAAACATCCCACAAGAAACTCTGTCCCAGCTGTGTTCAGGTAAAATCCATCCGGCCTGTACATGCCCCATCTCCCCCAGAGCCGGTCCCAATGTCCCAGGAATCTAAAACCCTCCCTCCTGCACCATCTTTCTGGCCGTGCATACATCTGTCTTCTCCTTCTATTTCTATACTCACTCGAGCGTGGTACTGGGAGTAATCCGCAGATTACTACTTTTGAGGTCCTGCTTGCTAATTTCTTACCTAGCTCCCTAAATTCTGACTGCAGGACCACATCCCTGTTCCTACCTATGTCATTGGTTCCGATGTGGACCACGACTGCTGACTGTTCACCCTCCCTCTTCAGAATATCTCCTGTGGCTCAGTGTCAAATTTTGTCTGACCCTCCTGTGGAAGCACCTTTGGACATTTTACTACATAAGAGGTACTATACAAATGCAAGTAGTTGTACTGCTGTGCCAGTTTGGGAACCCTGACTATTCACCATTTCCGTTTAGGGCAATGGAGTTATTGCTGAAGGACAGAGAAGTGCAGCTGGAGAAGTGCCAAGGTGAGAATGCTGCCATGCAGGGAGTGTTGCAGGCACGTGAAATTGAAATAGAACACTTAACTGCTCAGGTTGAAGAACTGAAGACCAGCAGGAGTGCGCTCCAAAGCAGCTATCTGACTCTCTCTACTGTGGCTGAGGATACTGAGGTAGTGTTACATTGCTGGATGCTTGATTATTTTCAACCACACCCCACTACCCCAAGGACCTAGACCTAGATTTTTAAAGTGTGCATTGAAGCATACCTTAACTTAAAGGGGTTAAATTCGCGGGACCACAGGTATGTATCAGGTTAGAGAGGAGATGGATCATCTAACAGGTCAGTGATCTGTTGCCAATCTGGCCGACAGTTTTACTATCACAGGCCATCTCATTTGGATGCCGGTCACCTCTAAGGTACCAGAGAGCTACTGCACTGCCGCACTTGAAACAGCCCTCGGAAGGACTTTCCTTTTCACATGAGGAAATCTGCAGCTGATGTCGAATTGGATGGAGATGATCCAAAAGATCAGTTTTGACTAACTCTTGAGGAGTGCAAGAGTTTCTCTGGGTGTTCCAGCACTGCAGAGGGATCAGAGATGTGTGAGGTGAGGTATTTGTGGAATTATTTTCCTGGGTCAGTATTAGTCAGCTTTGCAGCCTGAATTAGAATGGCAGCTTTATGTGCAGTGGATTTAGTTAGTGTCCTCTTTAATCCTAATCTTGGATGACAAGCTAGGAGGGACATACCGTTGTATTTCAATGGATGATGCAAACTGACTGACTAAACTGATCCTACATCGTGTTACTAGGAGAACTGTTCTGGGGTTAGTTGTGTACTGTGTTTATTAATGTGCCCCTTTCAGATGGTGCCTAAAATAATAGTGCTGACTGACCACCTTTCCACTCTTGTTCCAGAACAAACTGAAGTTGAAGGAGAAGGAGCTTTCACAAAAGGTTGCATGCATAGAGGAGCAGCAGTCAACTATCACGTCGCTGCGTGATGTGATCGTGGATCGGGAGGAAAGGCTGCACCATACAGAACAGGAGAGGCGCAAGCTGCACAACACTGTGCAAGAACTCAAGGTGCACAAGGGTCAATGCAGCCAGTGCCGGTGTCAGGAAACTATGCAGATGCCTTTCTGTTCTCCAGATGCTTAGGATGTTAGACATGGGTAAATTTGAGACTTGCTGACTGGAAAATGGGGGTGTGGAATTGCAAATGAGTGTGAATATGGGTTACTGGGTGACAGGTGGAGTGGATGGTATGTGGCGAATACAGTTCAGCAGAGGGGCAGGGAGGAGAACACAAAATGAGAATATATCCTTCATGGGGAAAATACCCAATGCATCTGAGGAAGAAATAGAGGGGTTGAAGTAGACTCCAATGCTTACCTTGAGCAGTCAGCTGAGGGTACCTTGTCTAAATGGCTATAGATGAAGACCAGCTAATTAACTCTAGGGCATCAGTCAGGCCACAATACACCATATGCAAGTGTTTCTGCCAGGAGTCACTCCATAGCAATGGTCTGTCTGTCTTCTGTCCTTTCACACCAGGGACACTGAGATCAGCTTAACTGCTGCCAAAGAAAAGTGGACCAACTGAGCCTAGAATTTGGATTCAGGCTGGGGCCTTGCATGGCCACTGGCTTGACCATGAAGAGCTTTCTCTTGTGTCGCCACTTGCGGAATTGTGGAACCAATCATTTTCCCTCTTTCCCTTGCAGGGCAACATCCGGGTCATCTGCCGAGTGCGGCCGGTTCTGGATTCGGAGAAAGAAGATTGCAGTGAAATCGAACATGTTCAGTTCTCTCCCAATGATGAGAAGGTCATCATCCTGACTAAAATGGAAGAGGTAAGATTGTTGTGTGTTGTGTATCTGATCCTTCAAACTGGTGCCCAGCAATACACAGCACCCAGGTCCTGATATCTGCTGCAGCAATGCTGCTGACAATTCGATTCAGGCACAGAACAGGGTGGTTCTGTTTATTCTGCAAAGCAGAAAAAAAGAGTGTTGCTCAATTGACTTGACTGGGCCTATGAAATGGTGTGACAGTGCTGCCTATTTACTCTAGAGTATTAGGAGAAGGGCAGGCCTATATATAGCCCACCTACTCTGCTCACTTTCTGCATCTAATGATTGCTGGATGGAGTGAGATGCCATCACATGGCAGTGGGGATTATTTCTGAAGTGCAATACAGTGGGTCAAAATTCCCATTGCAGTCCTAATGCTACCTCCGAGCTCCATACCAGCTCAGCAGAAGACTTGAATATCTAGTTCCTTTGCCTGTTTACAAACTGAACCTTTCTTTCTCCCCCCACCCCGTCCCTGGCTACAGTCTCACATTGGTCGTGATCGGAAAGGCGAGGTGAAATATGACTTCAGTTTCGACCATGTATTTCAGCCAATAGCAAAGCAGAAAGATGTATTTGAAGATATCTCTCAGCTGATCCAGGTATGGGGGTGGGGGAGGCTGGGCAGGCCCAGGTATGGGGGTGGGGGAGGCGGGGCGGGCCCAGGTAAGGGGATGGGGGAGGTGGGGCGGGCCCAGGTAATGGGGTGATGGGGGAGGTGGGGCGGGCCCAGGTGATGGGGGGGGGGGAGGCAGGGCAGGCCCAGGTAATCGGGGGAGGGGGGGTGCAGGCCCAGGTGATGGGGGGGGGGGGGGGGGGAGAGGCGGGGCAGGCCCAGGTGATTGATTGGGGGGGGGGGGGTGGGAGGCAGGGCCCAGGTCATGGGGTGAAGGTGGGGGAGGCGGGGCGGGCCCAGGTGATGGGGGGGAGGCGGGGCAGGCCCAGGTAATGGGGCGAAGGAGGAGCAGGCTGGGCCCAGGTCATGGGGCGAAGGTGGGTAGGCGGGGCGGGCCCAGGTCATGGGGTGAGGGCGGGGCGGGCCCAGGTCATGGGGCGAAGGTGGGGGAGGCGGGGCAGGCCCAGGTCATGGGGCGAAGGTGGAGCGGGCTGAGCCCAGGTCATGGGGTGAAGGTGGGTAGGCGGGGCGGGCCCAGGTCATGGGGCGAAGACGGGGAGGCTGGGCCAAGGTGGGGAGGCCGGGCGGGCCCAAGTAATGGGGCGAAGGTGGGGTGGTGGGGGAGGGTTAGGTGTTAAACATTAAAATAAAAGCAAAATACTGCGGATGTTAGAAATCTGAATTTAAAAACAAGAAATGCTGGAAATACTCAGCAGGTCCGGCAGCATCTGTGGAGAGAGAAGCAGAGTTAACGTTTCAGGTCAGTGACCCTTCTTCAGAACTAGCAGACCTGAAACGTTAACTCTGCTTCTCTCTCCACAGATGCTGCCGGACCTGCTGAGTATTTCCAGCATTTCTTGTTTTTAATATAGGTGTTAAACATGCTGTGGCTGGCAAAGGCATCAGTTGGTCTACTAAACTGTAGAGAATGAGAAGGCCCAGGGTTTGATGTCTGGCCTCTGCTAAGATATGCAGCAGGAACACTACCATTGACCTCTGTGCAGCCAGACTTTGCAAGTGCTGGTCGGTTGAATGCCCTGCTCCTTAATGCCCTCCATAGGCCCCTGCTGGGATATATACAGTTCAACCTGGTTAGGCCTGAGTCAGACTGATTCTTTCCAGTGTTTCTGTCACTCATTGATGGATGGTGCCCATTGCACCTCTGGATCTGGATCCAATGATTTAGAGAAGGACAGGGCAGAAAATTGAAGTATTGGGGTAACTGTTTTTGTGGTCTGTCACGTGCCCAAAGTGGTAATGCAGTCAGAATTGAGGGTTATTTGATGTGGAGTAACTCTGCCTGTCTGTCTTCCCTCTTTCCAGTCTGCCTTGGATGGATACAACGTGTGCATCTTTGCTTATGGGCAAACAGGCAGTGGGAAGACCTTTACAATGGAAGGACCCGATGACATGACATCCGAGACCAAGGGGATGATTCCTCGAGCTGTTGATCAGATCTTCTTAACGGCAGAGCAACTGAAGACCATGGGATGGACAGTGAGTTACTGCAGAAAGAGTTATACATCAACCCCCAGCTTCTGGCTGCTTTCCATTTCAATTCACCCTCCCTGCTCTCATGTCCACATCTCTGTCCTGGGATTGCTGCAGCGTTCCAGTGAACATCAACACAAGCTCAAGGAACAGCACTTCCGATTAGGCACACTACAGCCTGCCGGACTGAACATTGAGTTCAATCATTTCAGAGCATGACAGCCCCCCATTTTACTTTCATTTTTAGTTATTTTTTCTTCCTTTTTTTTACATTCTTTTTTACAATCCTTTTTTTTGCATTTATTTCATTTCATCTTAGTTTGTTCAGTTTGCTTACCCACTGTTTTTTTTCAGGTTTGCACTTGCTGCTGTTCAATATTCAGTGTATTTGCACCTAATCTGTACTAATGCTTTGTCTTTCAACACACCATTAACATATTGTTTGCCTTTGCTCCGTGACCTTTTGGTCAGCTATGTGGCCTGGTCCAATCTAGACCTCCTTTGTTATCTCTTGCCCCACCCCCACCTCACTTGCTTATAACCTGTGACTTTTCTAATATTTGTCAGTTCCGATGAAGGGTCACTGACCCGAAACGTTAACTCTGCTTCTCTTTCCACAGATGCTGCCAGACCTGCTGAGTGATTCCAGCATTTCTTGTTTTTATTACGACTTCAGAGCATGATTGGCATTTTATTTTATTATTTTTTGACCATGTGCCTGTCTTAAACTTATTTTTCATGTTTGTGCTTTTGGACAGAGCTGTTCACTATTCTGCCATTAACACACTCCCTGGACTAATGCTTTGTCTTTCAATAAAACTATTAGCACTTCCTTAATAAAAGGTCACAGACCTGAAATGTTAACTCTGTTTCTTTCTCCACAGATGCTGCCAGACCTGCTGTGGATGTCCAGCATACGCAGCATTTTTCTTTTATTTGTTATACATCAAGTTGTTTTCAGAGAGCAAAGCTGCAACTGACCCTTTCCCAGCACCTTGTACACCAGCCAGGATGTACAGGAGACATTTGAACCCTGTAATTAAACCATGCCCTGAGTTTGATTTCCGTTTCCTGTGGGAGGAAAAGAGAAACAGATTAGCTACCAAATCACTTTTTATTTTTAAACTCTTCCTATGAGCCAGCTCAATATTGATGGAGACCAGGGATTAGGTCTGAAAGTGAGAGGGAGTGAGAGAGAGAGAGACTGGTGTCTCACTGATGCAATAAGGAATTCATGAAGTATAGTGTTGTGGGATAGCTTGTGTTCAGAGCAGGGCTGGTGTAGTTCTGGTCTATCTTTTGTATGTGCTCTTCACCTCTTCTGTTGCGGCTGACTCCTTAAATTTTATAGACACCCACTGCCCTCTGGTACGGCATCCAAGGGGTAATTTGTACTGTGACTTTAGATTCCATGGATTCAGACAGCATCTGAATGTAACTGCTTTCATACCCTGCGGGTGTCTCAAAGAAATTCCAGCCAATGTAGGAAAGTACTTTTTATTGTGCAATGGCATAGTGCCTTGGAAACTGAGCTGTTTGCTGCATCATCCCTGAATACAGCACACATTGCTATCAAATCCAGTGTATAAATTGCACTGCAGGACTTGCAGCATGCACACACTGAATTTTATGAAGTGAGGGAGGGAAAATGACTCTGCACCAACTTCAGAATTTACAACCATTTCAAGAATGGGAAGTGCTTTAAAGGCACAGAAAACTTGGCTTAGGGTTTCATAATGATTCTACTTCACAGCATGACCTGGTGCCAACAGGCTCTGATTCAACAGTGCAAAGGTTGATTTTTAAATTGTGTGGTAATTTTATTCATGCTTTATGTTCAACCATGTACTCGAATGTTCATTGTCTAGAGTCAGTTAATTCCATTGGCTGTTTTACAATAATCTAAGCACTTTCTTTGCATTTGTTTCAGTATAAATTCACTGCCAGCTTTGTGGAGATCTACAACGAGACACTTAGAGACCTGCTTGTGACAAAACCAGAGAAAAATCTCGAGTATGAGATCAAACGCCTCAACACTAAAAGTGAACAGCTTTTTGTGACGAACCTCAAATATGTTGCCGTCACCACAGAAGATGAGGTGTGTTCTTGTGTAACATTGTGTACTTGTGCTTACAATTCAAACTTTCCTGCTGCTGAGCTGTTTATACAGTGCACTATTAACTCAGACCAGCAAGGAGAGCTGGGACTGCTCACTTTTTTTTTTATTCATTCGTGGGATGTGGGCATCACAGGCTAGGCCAGTATTTGTTGCCCATCCCTATTTGCCCTTGAGAAGGTGGTGGTGAGCTGCCTTCTTGAACTGCTTAGTCCATGTGGGGTAGGTACGCCCACAGTGCTGTTAGGAAGGGAGTTCCAGGATTTTGACCCAGTGACAGTGAAGGAACAGCGATATAATTCCAAGTCAGGATGGTGTGTGACTTGGAGGGGAACTTGCAGGTGGTGGTGTTCCCATGCATCTGCTGCTCTTGTCCTTCTAGGTGGTAGAAGTCACGGGTTTGGAAGGTGTTGTCGAAAGAGTCTTGATGCGTTGCTGCAGTGCATTTTGTGGTAGGTACACACTGCTGCCACATTTGTATCAGTGGTAGAGGGAGTGTATGTTTGTAGATGGGGTGCCAATCAAGCAGGCTGCTTTGTCCTGGATGGTGTCGAGCTTCTTGAGTGTTGTTGAAGCTGCACTCTTCCAGGCAAGTGGAGATTATTCCATCACACTCCTGACTTGTGCCTTGTAGACAGTGGGCAGGCTTTGGTGAGCCAGGAGGTGAGTTACTCGCGCAGGATTCCTAACCTCTGACCTGCTCTTGTCGCCACGGTATTTATATGGCTACTCCAGTTCAGTTTCTGGTCAATGGTGATGCCCAGGATGTTAATAGTGGGGGATTCAGCAATGGTAATGCCATTGAATGTCAAGGGGAAATGGTTAGATTCTCTCTTGTTGGAGATGGTCATTGCCTGGCACTTGTGTGGTGCGAATGTTACTTGCCACTTATCAGTCCAAGCCTGGATATTGTCCAGGTCTTGCTGCATTTCTGCACGGACTGCTTCAGTATCTGAGGAGTCACGAATGGTGCTGAACATTGTGCAATCATCAGCGAACATCCCCATTTCTGACCTTGATGAAACAGCTGAAGATGGTTGGGCCTAGGACACTACCCTGAGGAACTCTGCAGTGATGTCCTGGAACTGAGATGATTGACCTCCAAAAACCACAATCCTCTTCCTTTGTACTAGGTACAACTCCAACCAGTGGAGTGTTTTCCCCCGATTTCCCATTGACTCCAGTTTTGCGAGGGCTCCTTGATGCCATACGCGGTCAAATGCTGCCTGGATGTCAAGGGCAGTCACTCTCACCTCACCTCTTGAGTTCAGTTCTTTTGTCCATGTTTGAACCAAGGTTGTAATGAGGTCAGGAGCTGAGTGGCCCTGGCAGAACCCAAACTGAGCATCACTGAGCAGGTTGTTGCTAAGCAAGTGCTGCTTGATGGCACTGTCAATGACACCTTCATCACTTTCCTGATGATTGAGAGTAGACTGATGGGGTGATAATTGGCCGGGTTGGATTTGTCCTGCATTTTGTGTACAGGACATACCTGGGCAATTTTCCACATTGTCGGGTAGATGCCAGTGTTGCAGCTGTACTGGAACAGCTTGGCTAGGGGTGCGGCAAGTTCTGAAGCAGAAGTCTTCAGTACTATTGCCGAAATGTTGTCAGGGCCCATAGCCTTTGCAGTATCCAGTGCCTTCAGTCGTTTCTTGATGTCACGTGGAGTGAATCGGATTGGCTGAAAACTGGCATCTCTGAGCTGGGGACCTCAGAAGGGAGCTGAGATGGATCATCAACTTGGCACTTCTGGCTGACGATTGTTGCAAATGCTTCAGCCTTATCTTTCGCACTGATGTGCTGGGCTCCCCCATCATTGAGGATGGGGATATTTGTGGAGCCACCTCCTCCAGTTAGTTGTTTAATTGTCCACCACCATTCACGGCTGGATGTGGCAGGACTGCAGAGCTTAGATCTGATCCATTGGTTATGGGATCACTTAGCTCTGTCTATCGCATGCTGCTTATGCAAGTAGTCCTGGGTTGTAGCTTCACCAGGTTGACACCTCATTTTGGTGCTGCTCCTGGCATGCCCTCCTGCACTCTTCATTGAACCAGGGTTGGTCTCCTGGCTTGATGGTAATGGTAGAGTGGGGGATATGCCGGGCCATGAGGTTACAGATTGTGGTTGAGTACAATTCTGCTGCTGCTGATGGCCCGCAGCACCTCCATGAATGCCCAGTTTTGCATTGCTAGATCTGTTTGAAATCTATCCCATTCAGCACGGTGGTAGTGCCACACAACATGATGGACGGTATCCTCAATGTGAAGGCGGGACTTCGTCTCCACAAAGACTGTGCGGTGGTCAGTCCTACCACTACTGTCATGGTGAGATGCATCTGTCGCAGGTAGATTGGTGAGGACGAGGTCAAGTAGGTTTTTCCTTCCTTGTTGGTTCCCTCACCACCTGCCGCAGACCCAGTCTCACAGCTATGTCCTTTAGGACTCGGCCAGCTCTGTCTTTAGTGGTGCTACCGAGCCACTCTAGGTGGTGGATATTGAAGTCCCCCACCCAGAGTACATTCTGCGCTCTTGCCACCCTCAGTGCTTCCTCCAAGTGGTGATAAACATGTAGGAGTCCTGATTCATCAGCTGAGGGGGGGCAGTAGGCAGTATTCAGGAAGTTTCCTTGCCCATGTTTGACCTGATTGTCATGAGACTTCATGGGGTCTGGAGTCGATGTTGAGGACTCCCAGGGCAATTCGCTCCCCACTGTTTACCACAGTGTCACTACCTCTACTGAGTCTGTCCTGCCGGTGGGACAGGACATACCCGGGGATGGTGATGGCAGTGTCTGGGATATTGTCTGTAAGGTATGATTCAGTGAGTATGACTATGTCAGGCTGTTGCTTGACCAGTCTGTGGGACAGCTCTCCCAACTATGGCACAAACCCCCTGATGTTAGTAAGAAGGACTTTGCAGGGTCGACATGGTTGGGTTTTCCGTTGTCATTTCCAGTGCCTAGGTTGATGCTGGGTGGTCCGTCAGGTTTTGTTCCTTAGTGACTTTGTAGCAGTTAACTGGAGTGGCTTGCTAGGCCATTTCGAGGGCAGTTAAGAGTCAACCATGTTACTGTGGGTCTGGAGTCACATGTAGGTCAGACCAGGTAAGAATGACAGATTTCCTTCCCTGAAGCAGAGCTGGGTAATCAGTTTGACATTAAAACTGGAAAGAAAAATGTAATTTCTTTACCATGAAGCTGTGCTCTCTGTGCCTACAACTGAGCATTAAACTGTCATTCTTCAGCTTTTACATTTAGATTGCTCCTAGTTCAATAATGACTTGCCATCATCAGTTGAAAGGATATGAACAGGCTCAGGGGTAAATGGTCTACTGCTATTCCTATGTTCCGCTGGTCCTTTTTGCTCCAATACATTGTTTACTCAATTCCATGACTCCAGTCGGAAGAGAAAGGAGATGGGAAGCAAATTTACAGAGTAAAAGCTTGGATCTGTTGAGTCACCTGGCTTCATGTTTCTGCTGTGAACTGTAGTTTCTCTGTTTTCTGTTCTGTCCATGCAGGTTCACAATTTGATTGCTGTCGCAAAAGCCAATCGTTCGGTAGCGAAAACCGCAGCAAATGATCGTTCCTCTCGGAGCCACAGTGTCTTCCAACTGATGATCGAAGGCAGTAACTCTAACCGCGATCTCCAGTGCACATGTGAGTATCTGTCCCAACAGTTACCTTCTGCTAGGGATGGGCAGAGTTTGAGCTTCAGTGACACAGCTGAAAGATGTGGGCATGGTGATTGTATGGAGAACCGAAGCTGTGGGACAACGCTGGCTGCTGTCCCTCTTTGTACTGCATTTATGCAAAATACAAATCCTGGTTCCAGCTGCACCCAACCACAATGAGTACACATCCACTTCTGTGACTTGTCCAGGCTGCTAACCCAGTTCCTTTTGTGTTGCCATAGGGCAGCATTTGCCCATAGTACCCAACAAAGGTCCCATCTAGTTGCACGCACCACCCCCTGCAGGTCGTGGTGCTAATTTGAACAAACCAGTCGGGCTCCACACTGCCTGACCAGTTACCATCACTCTGTGGCTCGAAGAGCATTTTAAAGCTGGAAGTAGGTGTGTAACCTGAATGAACTGGCAGAATCCCTGCTATGCAGTGCAACAAGAGCATAAGGTAAATAATAGGGGTATACACTTTGCATTTCAAGGAGCACTTTGGCTCCCAGATTCAGTGCTGTGTAACCAGGTGCAGCAGGGGCTCCCTCTAGTTCGTCCTAATAATATGGCACCAGCCCAACCTTAACATTTCCCACACTACTGGATCTTAGATTGGCACGTGGGGTAAATTGTATGCACTTGTTCCCTCTCGGAACTGGACTGCAACTGCAGTTGTGGAGGAAGGAAGTTTTCATCCTGCCCTTCTACTAGATTTGAGCCAGTCATTCATCCCTCCTTCCAATCCCGTGTGTAAAGAAACTGCAGCTTTTTTTTTAGATTAGATTTAGATTAGAGATACAGCACTGAAACAGGCCCTTCGGCCCACCGAGTCTGTGCTGACCATCAACCACCCATTTATACTAATCCTACACTAATCCCATATTCCTACCAAACATCCCCACCTGTCCCTATATTTCCCTACCACCTACCTATACTAGTGACAATTTATAATGGCCAATTTACCTATCAATTGATGTCGGCTTGCTTCTAGCTGCACGCTCCCACTGCTACAAGGTCAGCAGATGGTCCCTCCCTCACTAGTTCCACTTTGTCACCTTTCTCTTGCTTATTGACTGTCCCACAAAGTTGTTTTGGAAACCGTTCTTCCCCTCACCTCTTGTTGTAGAGTGGTTATGGCACAAAAAAGTGCTATTCGGCCCATCAGGTCCATGCTGGCTCTATAGAGCAGTCCAGTCAGTCCTATTCCCCTACTCTGTCCCCGTAGCCCTGCAAGTTTATTTCCTTCAAGCGCCCATCCAATTTTCTTTTGAAATCATTTGTCTCCGTTTTCACCACTCTTGTAGGCAGAGTTCCAGGTCATTACCATTCTGTGTTTAAAAAAAAAACCCAAAAAAATTCTTCCTCACATTTTCCCCCCTGCCCTCCTTGTCTCTTGTGTCCCCAAGTGCTTGTACCATCAGCTAACGGGAACAGCATTTCTTTGCCTATCTTATCTAAACCTGTCATCATCTTGTACACCTCGAACAAATCTCCCTTCAACCTCCTTTGCTCCAAGGAGAACAACGCCAGCTTCTCCCACATAATCTTGTAGCTAATTCCCTCACCCCTGGAACCAGTCTGGTAAATCCGCTCTGCACCCTCGCAAGGACCCTCACATCCTTTCTAAAGCATTCTATTCTATATTCCATTATAAAGGATGTTATAACTGGGCACTTAGAAAATAATGGTAGGGTTGGGTAGATTCAACATGGATTTATGAAAGGCAAATCATGTTTGACAAACCAGTTAAGAGTTTTTTGAGAATGTAACTAGCAGAATAGATTAGGGGGAACCAGTGCATGTGGTGTATTTGGGTTTTCAGAAAGCTTCCGATTAGGCCCCACACAGGAGGTTAGTAAGCAAAATTAGAGCACATGGGATTGGGGGTCATAGTCATACAGCACAGAAACAGGCCCTTCGGCCCACCGCGTCCATGCCAACCATAATGCCTATCTATACTAATCCCATCTGCCTGCATTAATTCCATATCCCTCTATGCCTAGCTCATTCAAGTACCTGTCCAGATGCCTCTTAAATGTCGCTACTGTTCCTGCCTCCACCACCTCCTCAGGCAGCTCATTCCAGATACCCACTATTCTTTGTGTGAAAAATTTATCCCTTTGATCCCCTTTAAACCTTCTCCCTTTCACCTTAAATCTATGCCCTCTAGTTTTAGTCACCCCTATCATGGGAAACAGACTCTGGCTATCTACCCTATCTATGCCTCTCATAATTTTATATATCTCTATCATATCCCCTCTCAGCCTCCTTCGCTCCAGGGAAAACAGACCCAGCCTATCCAATCTCTTTATAACTCAAGCCCTCCAAACCAGGCAACATCCTTGTGAATCTTTTCTGCACCCTCTCTAGCTTAATCGCATCTTTCCTGTCATGCAGCGACCAGAACTGCACACAGTACTCCAAATGCAGCCTAACCAACGTCATGTACAACTGTAACATGACGTCCCAACTCTTGTATTCAATGCCTCGGCCGATGAAGGCAAGCATGCCAAACGCCTTCTTCACCACCCTGTCTACCTGTGTTGCCACTTTGAGGAAACTATGTACTTGCACCCCCAAGGTCTCTCTGCTCAACAACACTCCCCAGGGCCCTGCCATTCACTGTATATGTCCTGCCCTGGTTTAACTTCACAAAATGCATCACTTCACACCTGTCTGTGTTAAATTCCATTTGCCACTCCCTTGCCCACTTTCCCAGTTGATCTATATCCTGTTGTAACCTTAGACAACCTTCTTCACTGTCCACTATACCACCAATTTTGGTGTCATCTGCAAACTTACTAATCATGCCCCTTACATTCACATCCAAGTCATTAATATATATGACAAACAACAGAGGTCCCAGCACCGATCCCTGCGGGACACCACTGGTCACCGGCCTCCAATCTGAAAAACAACCCTCCACTACCACCCTCTGCCTCCTATCACCAAGCCAATTTTGCATCCAATTTGCTAGCTCACCCTTGATCCCATGTGTTCGAACCTTCTGGACCAGCCTACCATGCAGGACCTTGTCAAAGGCCTTGCTAAAGTCCATGTAGACAACGTCCATCGCCCTGCCTTCGTCAATCCTCTTGGTCACCTCTTCGAAAAACTCAATCAAACCCGTGAGACTTGATTTCCCACGCACAAAGCCATGCTGACTATCCCTAATCAGACCTTGCCTTTCCAAATGCATATAAATCCTGTCTCTCAGAATCCCTTCCAATAACTTTCCCACCACTGATGTAAGGCTCACTGGCCTGTAGTTCCCTTGCTTATCCCTGCTGCCCTTGCTTCCCATAGCATCCTAGGATACACCTGGTCAGGCCCTGGGGATTTATCCACCTTAATGCACTTCAAAACCTCCAACACCTTCTCCTTTGTAATGTTGGTCTGCTCCAGGATATCGCTGTTCCCTCCCTTGAACCCACTTGCTTCCATGACCTTCTCCACGGTAAATACAGACGAGAAATATTCATTTAAGACCTCGCCCATTTCCTGTGGCTCCCCACATATATTACCACACTGATCCTTAAGGGGATCTACTCTCTCCCTAGCTACCCTTTTACTCTTAATATACTTAAAGGAGAATCCTAAAAGATTCTCCTTTATCTTATCTGCCAGGGAAATCTCATGGCCCCTTTTTGCCCTCCTAATTTCCTACTTAAGTGTAGTCCTACATCCCCTGTACTCCTTGAGGGACTCACTTGATCCCAGCTGCCTATACCTGACAAATGCCTCCTCCTTTGTCCTGACCAGACCCTCAATATCCCTCGTCAACCAAGGTTCCCCAAAAATATACTGGCATGGATTGAGAATTGGTTAACGGACAGAAAATAGAAACAATAAATGGGTCATTCTCAGGTTGGCAGGCTGTGACTAGTGGGGTATTGCCAGGATCAGTACTTGGGCTCCAGCTATTGACAATTTATATCAATGATTTGGATGTGTGGACCAAAAGCAATATTTCCAAGTTTGCTGATAAAACAAAACTAAGTGGGAATGCGAGTTGTGATGAGGATGCAAAGAGGCTTCAAGGGTATTTAGACAGGCTAAGTGCGTGGGCAAGAACATGGCAGATGGAATATAATGTGGAAAAATTAGAAGTTATCCACTTTGGTAGGAAAAACGTAAATACTGAGTATTTCTTAAATGGTGAGAGATTGGGAAGTGTTAATGTCCAAATGGATCTGGGTGTCCTTGTACACCAGTCACTGAAAGCTAACATGCAGGTGCAGCAAGCAATTAGGGAGGCAAATGGTATGTTGGCCTTTATTGCAGGAGGATTTGAGTACAGGAGTAAAGAAGTCTTGCTGCAATTGTATCGAGCCTTGGTGAGACCACACCTGGAGTATTGTGTATAGTTTTGGTCTCCTTGCCTAAGGAAGGACACTCCTCCCATAGAGGGAGGGCAACAAAGGTTCACCAGACTGATCCCTGGGATGGTGGAATTGTCCTATGAGGAGAGATTGAGAAGACTGGGCCTAGAGTACAGAAAAATGAGAGGATCGTATTGAAGCATAGAAAATTCTTATGAGTTAGCCGGGTAGATGCAGGAAGAAGGAGAATCTGGAACACAGTCTCCGAATAAAAGATGAGCCATTTTGGACTAAGATGAGGAGAAATTTTTTTCACTCGGTGGTGAATTTTTGGGATCCCCTACCCCAGAGGGCTGTGGAGGCTCAGTCATTGAGTATATTCAAGATAGAGACTGGTAGATTTCTAGATATTAAAGATATCAAGGGATTGGAGATAGTGTGGGAAAATGGCATTGAGGTTGTAGATTGGCCATGATCACGTTGTATAGCGGAGCAGGTTTGAGTGGTTGAATGGCCTACTCCTGCTATTTTTTATGTTCCTATCATCCTCCAGTCTGAAAAATAGTCATTTGCCACGACTCTCTCTTTTCTGTCTTTGTCAGCTTGAATAAAAAAAAATTCTGACACTGACCCTCCTATTCCATGACCCTTTTATGTGTTCCTCTCAAGTGCTTTCTTCAAATCCATACAAGAGAACGTCCATTTGCATTCTCCATCAACTTCTCTTAATTCATCAAAAAATTCAATTAGTCCAATACAACCTGCCTTTTACAAAGTTGTGCTGGCTCTCTTTAATTAACTCAAACCTCTCCAAGTGTCATTTCTGCTCCCCCCGCCCCCAAACTGATTGTTTCTAAAACCTTGCCCAACACTGATATTAAACTGGCCAGCCTGTAGCTACTAGGAATATCCTTACACCTCCCCTTGAACAAGGGTGTCACTTTTTCTACTTTCCAATCCTCTGGCACCTGCTGTATCTAGCGTAGATTGGAATATTATAGCAAGTCTTTCAGCTATCTCCACCCCCATGCAAGCCATCCGGGCAAGGCAACTATCCACTCTAAGCATAGCCACTCTTTCCAGTGCATCCTGCCTACCAATTTTCACCCCATCCATTACCTCTACCAACTCCACTTCTACCGATTTTTAAATTTTTTTTAATTTTGTAAGCATCCTCTTCCTTAGTAAACAGATACAAGGTACTCATTAAGTATGCTAGTCTTGCCCAGCGTCTCTTGGCATATATCACCCTCTTTGTTCCTAAAATAGGTCCCACCCTGCCTCTGACTACCTGCTTCCCTTTTATATTAACTGCTATTCTATTCCTGTTTTCTCTTTGCCAGTCTTATTGTCCTCTTCACTTCTCCTCTCAACTTATTGTATTTGGGCTGGTCCTTGCTTGAAGAATTCACCTGACGTACATCATACTCTTTTTTTTTTTTGTGGTTTCTTCATATTCTCTATATCATCATTTAAGGACCCTTTTTTTTCACCCTTTTTGGAATGTACCTAGCCTGTACGTGAAACAACATTGTAAAGATTACCTGCTGTTACATTACAGTTTTTCCTGTCAGTCTTTGATTCTATTTTCACCCTGTTTGGATCCCACCCCACCCCACCCCACCCCAAATCCCATTAAAGTTGTTCTTCCAATGTAGACGTTCTGCTTTTAATTGCCTTTGTTTGAGAAATAGTATTGTATTTTCAAACACTTCCTCTGCTCAGAAGAATTATCCCTGCACTTTCTCCATAAGACATTTGGTTATTAATCCATTTACCACCAAGACTGTGGCATGGTGTTGCTGTGAAACATGGTCCCTGTCCTCCTCCTTTCTAGATTCTAGAGCTGACTCCCTCAGCAAGTTTTAATGTCCTGTGCTGTAACTTTGCTTTTGCTAATGCTCATGTTTTTCCTCAATGGGTTCAGCGACCCTGAGTCTGGTGGACCTGGCAGGCAGTGAGCGCCTGGATAAATCTCACTCAAAGGGTGACCGTTTACGGGAGGCTCAGGCAATCAACACCAGCCTTTCCTGCCTTGGGCATGTCATCATGTCACTGTCGAACAAGGTAAGATGCAGCATAGGAGGCTGAACAGGATAGGTTCCACTCCGTGCCACTTTTATATCCTATCTTTTTTTTTAAACTTTCTATTGAAGTGGTTGTTTCTGTTCCTTTGCTCTTTCTCACCACGTGTCCCTTAGTCCCGCCAGTGATCTTCAGCATTCCATTTGTATCCCACCCACCAATCGCGCTCTTGTAGTTCATTGTTATTGTGTTTATATTTCCCCCCCCACCCCTGCCATGTATGGTTACTCAGTGCTGGTCAGTAACAGCAGTGCAGTGTTTTATTTAACAAAGTGGCTCCTGACAATGCAGTGGCCCGCCGATGTCATCAGAATGCTCCAAGCTGCACACATGCGCAAACTGTCTCCTGCGCTCAGTGAGATCCTGCCCATGCACAGCCCATGTCTTGCCAAGACTAATTAGCACATGCGCAAGAAGACGTCAGCAGCTACTCGCTCCCCCAGTCAGCTACTCTCTCCCGCCCCACTGGCCGCTCTTCCCCTCGGCCATTCGCTCCAGGCCTTGACTTTATTTTTTTTCCCCCCTCCCCACTGGCTGCTTCCCCCACCCCGCTCTCCAACTGCTTTCTCCCCACTTCCCTGCCCCCACCCCACTCTCAAGCCACTCGCTCCTCACTCCCTGCTGCCCCCACATCCTGCTCTCCAGCCACTCGTTCCCCGCCCTCCCTCCAGGCTGTGCCACTTCCCTCCTCTTGGCTACTTGCTCCCACGTTCCATCGTTGCTCACTGTGCCACCCAAAGAAGGAAGGTGGACCATGAGGGGTGACGTAGGTGCGAGTAGCCAAGAGGAGGGAAGTGGCATGGCCTAGAGCTAGCGTCTGGAGGGATGGTGAGGTGGGGAAGAGCAGGGAGTGAGTGGCCGGAAGTTTGGCAGGTGGTTGGGTGGGAAATAATCGGCTGAGGAGAAGGGGGGTAGCAGTGGTGAGGTCTGGAGTGAGCGACTGGGGGGGGTGGAACGGGAGGCTGTCGAGAGTGTGACTGTGTGGATTGGGAGAATGGAAGATTGTGGAATGGAGGCTGGGGTGGGACACAAATTCAATTATTTCATCCATAAACTTCACTGTGTAAATGTTGACTTTACCAACCCTCGAAAGTTTTACATTCCAAATTCCAATGGCAGTATCATACCAGAGTTCTGTCTTGTCTTTCTGTGATAAATTGAGCAGCGCCATCTTTAATCCTGGCAGCTGCCTGAACGTCAGACAGTGACTCTTCAGTGGAAGAGGCTGCATTTGCACAAGTGCTAGTACTGTGCCACCTAGTGGTTGCATGGTCAGCAAACGCAGCTTTTATTTAAACATGGCTACTTTGTACCATCTCCCCAGTGGTTTACAATACTGCGCTGTTGCTTTATTCTTACCTGTGGCAGTAGGTAGGATGTGGGGGCCTACTGCTGATTCTGCTTTGTCTGGGACATGCAGATGGTGGAGACATGCAGCATATTGGTTTAAAAGACAGCTCCAGGTCTGGTTAGTGGCAGTGCTGCTCTTATTAATGAGGGTGAGGAGAAGGAAACTAGTCCTATCTAAACTTAGCTGTGTGCGCAGCAGGAACTGGCTGAACATTTGCAAGATTAAGTCATGCTCTCAGTAAGGAGTAAAAGTTTTGCTCACACACAACCTATTTGCTTCCCTGCAAACTTTGGCATTCGTGGTAAGTTGGGAGAGATGTGCTACTTTATATAGCATTGCAGTAATAGTGAGTGAAAACTCAGTACGAAAAAGACTTGCATTTATATAGTGTCTTTCGCAGCCTCAGGCCATCCCAAAGCACTTTACAGCCAATGAAGTACTTCTGAAGTGCAGACACTACTGTAATGTAGGATAAGTGGCAGCCAATTTGTGCACAGCAAGCTCTCTCAAACAGTAATGTGATACTGACCTGATAATGTGCGTTTGTGATGTGATTTGAGGGATGTCTATTGGCCAGGACACTGGGGAGAGCTCCCCTACTCTTCAAAATAGCACCATGTGATCTTTTACATCCATCTGAGGGCAGATGGGGGGGTTGACATTGGAGTATCAGTGCTCAAGTCTCGAGTGGGACAGAGGTAGTGGTTGAAGTTGTTTTACTATTAATCCATCACTGAAGAGGTCTTGTATTTTCTAGGAATCCCACATCCCTTATCGGAACAGCAAGCTGACCTACCTGCTTCAGAATAGTTTAGGAGGCAATTCAAAGACGTAAGCTGCTTTCTCCTCCACTCTGTACAATCACATTCCATTGATCTACCCTGTGGGTTTTTTGTTTTAATTGGAAACCTTTTCCTTGCAGGCTGATGTTTGTGAATATGTCTCCTTTGGAGGAAAACTTCAGTGAGTCACTCAATTCCTTGCGCTTTGCCAGTAAGGTATGTCGAGAATTCAAATGGTTTTATACTGCGTTGCAGAAACTGGTAGCTAGTGATCTAAATACAATAAGAGTGCAGGAGTTCAGTAGGGGACAAAGTTTTGGCTCACAGCCATGGACAAGTATCTGTCTGGGAGGACCATCCATAGGAAGCTGGTTGTCTGTCATGGAAGACTACTTATGTTAATTCCATAACTGACAGATAAATCGGCTTCTCTTGTTTTGTTCTCATCCTTTTGTGCAAGATCTGAATAGCCTGTACTTTTCTTCATCCCCTGAGATCAATGAGTTTTGCAGCTACCGAGTTATTGTAGCCAGGAAAAGCTTACCCATGAGCCAAGGTTAATGCTGGACTTGCTTTTCACCAAGCATGCACGCACACTGCTCTACAAAACTGGCACGGGTCAGAAAATATGCTCTATTACTTTTGCGCTCACCACTTGGGTTTGACACAGTACAAGCTGCCTCATGTGACCCAATAACTAACTGTGACTAGCTATTGTCACGGTACAAGTCCTGTACCCAGCCCCCTCCCCACCTTGGCTCTCTCTCTCTCTCTCTCTCCAGCTGACCCATACAAGGTCTCACCTGTAAGCTAGCTTGTGACAGCAAGAGTCCCACACTTGGCCTGTTGGTTAGAGGGTGGTACCAGATCTAGTGTTCCTTCTGATCATTCAGTGCTCCGTCCTTTTTTTTTAGGAGAAGCTGTGCTTCCCCTGACTGTTAGTTTGTTTGTTTGTCCTGCATTGGCATCATTGATGTTCCTCAGCACACCAATTAACGCTGAGAATTGTTTCCTCAGTAGATTATGGTCAGTTGTTGGGGGGACGGGGAGGAAATAGCACTTTTTGATCCTATCTCTGTTCAGCTTTCTAACTGGATGTTCTTTTTCAGGTAAATGAGTGTGTGATTGGGACGGCACAGTTGAACCGGAAATAGAATCGGTAACCACAATATGTCCCAGCTGCGTGGTCTGTCAGTCAACAACTATAAAATAATGGCATTCCAAATACTCCTCAAATCTCTGCCTTTTTTAAAAATATGGGCAACTTTGTGGTTGTAAAATGTAGAATCAGTCACCATACTAAATAATATCATGTAGCTTTTCAAAGTTGCAAATTTAGTATAAACATGCTTTTCTATATTGGGAAATATTGCGTGGATTTTGGTGGATGAGAAGGTTGGTATTGCCATTTGTGGCCTGATTAATTACAGGGACAGTGTCCTGGAGGAACAGACTCCTGGTCATGGTCCTTTAGCACCTATACCTGGTCAGCCGTCCTCTCTCCCAATGTTTTACTTGCCCAGTTGAACAGGCAGCTACTGGCCTGAGCTTCTGACTGTTCATTGGATGGACTTGAGGCACCTTTGGACCAATCCAAAATCCATATTACGAGGTGGGGACTTTATTTTTTTTTTAAATGACGGTGATTTTAAACATGTATTGGGGCTGCCTGTAGTCTTTGCGAAAGATGACTATTGTCGATACTACAAGTACTGTACTGAGTTTCTGATGTGAAATGTTCAGCTGTGTGTGTTCAGCCTCGGTCTGTCTTTGAGATCCTGCTGTGTGTGATTATTGATTTTAACTTGTCTATATCTGTTTATATTTGTAACCAGTAAATATTTCTTTTTCAAAGGATGCAATTATTATTCATGTTTCTTCTTCAGCTGTCACACTCAGTATTGAACAAAGGCCCTCAGTAGTATGTTGGAGTGTACAATGCCTTGTACTATGGATGGCCCTCACTTAATATGCCATGAAATGTCACTGAAAAAGGCCAATGTTTGGCGTCTTCACAATCGTGATGCAATAGGAACCAGATTATTTTAACGATTTCAAGATTTTGTGTAAAAGCTCTGTGTATTGTAACAAGTTAAATTTTCAGAACTTGCTATTAAAGTCATATTGTCCCATCAGCACAGTTACTTGGATTGGCTCGTTATATATAACCATTGCTGTTGCCAGGATCACTTTCTTTTTTTAGATCACCATCTCCCCCCACAACCCCCCCCCCCAAAGACCCAACACCTTGTCTGCTTCTGGGCCAGGCAAATAAACAGCCACAGGGTGCAGGATTAGTGAGAAGGGTCAGTCTGGCTGCCTACCTCTCATCTGCTGTGAGGGTACACCTGGTATCCCACTGGTATGCTCAAGTCTTTCAGTAACTGGGCACTGCAGGATGTTGAGGGTATCGTGGTGTCCCACTGGTCAGAGTCATAATTATACATGACAAAAACAGGCCCTTCGGCCCATCATGTTCATGCAGGCCATCAAGCACCTATCTTTTCTAATCCCATTTTCCTGTACTTGGCCCGTAGCCTTGTATGCTACGGTGTGCTCATCTAAATTCTTAAATGTTGAGGGTTCCTGCCTCTGCCACTCTTCAGGCAGTGTGTTCCAGATTTCAACCACCCTCTGGGTGAAAAAATTCTTCCTCAAATCCCCTCTAAACCTCCAGCCCCTTACCTTAAATCTATGCCCCCTGGTTCTTGACCCCTCTGCTAAGGAAAAAAGTTTCTTCCTATCTAACCTATCTATGCCCCTCATTTTGTATACCTCAATCCAGTCCCCCCCCTCAGCCTTCTCTGCTCTAAGGAAAACAACCCTAGCCTTTTCAGTCTCTTTTTTCATAGCTGAAATGCTCCAGCCCAGGCAACATCCTGGTGAATCTCTTTTGCACCCTCTCCAGTGTAATCACATCCTTCCTATAGTGTGGTGCCCAGAACTGTACACAATACTCCAACTGTGGCCTAACTAGTGTTTTATACAGCTCCATGATAACCTCCCTACTCTTGTCTTTATTAGCCAAGGCATAGAATGTAAGTATCCCATATGCCTTCCTAACCACCTTATCTACCCTTGCTGCTGCCTTCAGTGATCTGTGGACAAGTACACCAAGGTCCCTCTGACCCTCTGTACTTCCTAGGGTCCTCCCATCCATTGTATATTCCCTTGCCTTGTTAGTCCTCCCAAAATGCATCACCTCACTTCTCAGGATGAAATTCCATTTGCCACTGTTCCGCCCATCTATATCGTCCTGTAATCTAAGGATTTCCTCCTTCACTATTTACAACACCACTAATTTTTGTGTCCTCTGCAAACTTACTTATACCTCCTATATTCACGTCCAAATCATTAATGTACACTACAAACAGCAAGGGTCCCAGCACCGATCCCTGCGATACATCACTGGTCACAGGCTTCCACTCGCAAAAACAACCCTTGACCATCACCCTCTGCCACTTAGCCGATTTTTGATCCAATTTGCCAAATTGCCCTGGATCCCATGGGCTCTTACCTTCTTGACCAATCTCCCGTGTGGGATCTTATTTAAAAAAAAAAGCCTTACTAAAGTCCATGTAGACTACATCAACTGCTTTACCCTCATCTAGACACCTAGTCCTCATCTCGAAAAATTCAGTCAAATTTGTTAGAACAAAGAACAAAGAAAATTACAGCACAGGAACAGGCCCTTCGACCCTCCAAGCCTGCGCTGATCCAGATCCTCTATCTAAACATGTTGCCTATTTTCTAAGGGTCTGTATCTCTTTGCTTCCTGCCCATTCATGTATCTGTCCAGATACATCTTAAAAGACGCTATCGTGCCCGCGTCTACCACCTCCGCTGGCAACGCGTTCCAGGCACCCACCACCCTCTGCGTAAAGAACTTTCCACGCATATCCCCCCCTAAACTTTTCCCCTCTCACTTTGAACTCGTGACCCCTAGTAATTGAATCCCCCACTCTGGGGGGAAAAAGCTTCTTGCTATCCACCCTGTCTATACCTCTCATGATTTTTAACACCTCAATCAGGTCCCCCCTCAACCTCCGTCTTTCTAATGAAAATAATCCTAATCTACTCAACCTCTCTTCATAGCTAGCGCCCTCCATACCAGGTAACATCCTGGTGAACCTCCTCTGCACCCTCTCCAATGCATCTACATCATGTTAGACATGATCTCCCCCTGACAAAGCCATGCTGACCATCCTTGATTAATCCCTGCCTCTCCAAATGGAGGTTAATCCTATCCCTCAGAATTTTTTCCAATAGTTTCCCTACCACTGATGTCGGACTCACTGGCTTCTAATTATCTAGTTTATCCCTGCTACCCTTCTTGAATTAATGTATCACATTCGCTGTCCTCCAGTCCTCTGGCACCTCTCCTGTGGCCAGAAAAGAATTGAAAATTTGTGTCCGAGCCCCTGCAATCATAGCAACCTGGGATACATCTCATCTGGGCCTGGGGATTTATCCACTTTTAAGCTTGCAAAAATCACTAATACCTCCTCCCTTTCAATGCTAATTTGTTCAAGATATCATAATCTCCCTCCCTACATCGTCCCTCTCCATAGTGAACAGATGAAAAGTAATCATTTGATACCTCACCCAAGTCCTCCAGCTCCTCACACAGATTGCCACTTTGGTCCCTAATGGGCCCTACTCTCGTTCCCTGGTTATCTTCGACACAGTAACTGGGCACTGCAGGATGTTGAGGGTATACGTGGTGTCCCACTGGTATGCTCGGGTCCTTCAGTAACTAGGCACTACAGGATTTTAATTACAGTTGGCCACTAACTTCATGCTGGTTTTGTTCATGTTAAACTGTCAGTTTGATTCGACCTCAATTATTTTTAGTAGTTCCCTCAGTGCCAACAGGCACTTGTTGGCGGGGTCCTGTCCTGTCCTGTCACACTTTGGTTTCCCATATCATTTCTAATGATCCTAGTAATAGGAATAGCCACCCTACTGCAATCATCCCAAAGAATTAAATAGTGGCAATCATCAGCAGTCACAGAAGGGGGCATCGATAGTGCTACTAAGCAGCACTTAACTCAGCTCCTGTCCCCACTGCTCTTGGGAAGGCAGCATTTGACTGAGTATGGCTTCAAGGAGCCCTAGCAAAACCAGAGTCAATGGGAATCAGAAGGAGGGGGGGGGGGGAACCTCTCCCCTGGTTGGAGTCATACCTAGCACAAAGGAAGATGGTTGTGGTTATTGGAGACCAATCATCTCAGTTGCAGGACCTTGCTGTAGGAATCTTTAGCTGCTTCATCAATGACCTTCCCTCCATCATAAGGTCAGAAGTGGGAATGTTCGCTGATGATTGAATGATGTTCAGTATCATGTGCACCTCCTCAGATACTGAAGCAATCTGTGCCTGCTTGCAGCAAGACCCGGACAACATTCAGGCTTGGGCTGATAAGTGGCAAGTAACATGTGTGCCACAAGTGCCAGCCAATGACCATCTCCAACAAGAGAGAATCGAACCATCTCCCTTTGACATTTGTTTCATTTCATGGGATGTGGGCATCACTGGCAAGGTCAGTATTTATTGTCCATCCCTAATTGTCCTTGACAACTGAGTGGTTTGTTGGGGCCATTTCAGAGGGCAGTTAAGTCAACCACATTGCTCTGGGTCTTTAGTCGCATGTAGGCTAGACCAGGTAAGGGTGGCAGATTTCCTTCCCTAAAGGGCATTAGTGAACCATAGGCTTTTATGACAAACGATGACTGTTTCGTGGCACCATTACTAGCTTTCAATTCCAGATTTTTATTAATGGAATTTAAATTCAAATTATTAATAATCTGATCAGCTGCCACAGCATTAGTCTGAGTCTCTGGACTACTAGGCTACACGAGCTGGTCAGAGGCTGGGTATTCTTTGCATTTGCGTCACCACCTGACTTCCCCCAAGCCGTTCCACCATTTGAAATAAAAAAACAAAAGTGCTGGAAATACTCAGCAGGTCAGGCAGCATCTGTGGAGAGAGAGGCCGAGTTAACGTTTCGGTTCTGTGACCTTGCATCAGAACCTTTCCACCATCGAGAAGGTACAAAGCAGCAGAGACTGGAATACGCTCCAATTTCCTGGATGTTCAACTTGGTTTGGAACCCCACTGGCTGTAGCTTGTACCATCTACAAGATGCACTGCAGCAACTGATGAAGGTTCCTTTGACAGCATCTCCCAAGCTTTTGACTTCTACTACCTAGAGGATTAAGGGTAGCAGACCCATGGTGAGGTTCCCCTCCAAGTCTCACACTATTCTGAAGTACGAGTATATCGCTACTGCATCAAACATCTTGGAACTCCCTATCTAGCAGCACTGGGAATACCTTAACTACAATGGCGGCAGTGGTTCACCACCACCACCCCCTGCTAGGGTTGCCTTGCCAGCAATTCCCATATCCCATAACTTTTTGAAAAAAAGGCAATTCCATCCTGTGTTCAGTCAATCTCCTAGACTGATCTGAACAACAGGCTAAGTCCACCCACCTTCAACCAATGAATCAGCTTTGATTTGTGTCACGTTAAACAAAGATCTACGAGCCCTGCACCACAACATACGATGGCATCCAGTTCACGAGGTGCAAAGCAGCACTTGCAGAAACTCCAGCAATAACTGGAGCAGCAGGATCATTTAGTGTTATCAACAACTGTCTCTCTTTATTTCCAGTTACAATAACTGAGTGCACATCGACTGCCAATCAGGCAAATGGTAATTCAACAAATTCAGGGAGGAGGAAATATTTGGGAAGCCAGACTCTGCAGTGACAGCAATCACACCATGAACAGTAGATTCCCCAAAGATCCTTTTGATCTGCCATCCACGAACTCTGCCCAAGCCTCAGGCTGCAGCAATTACCGTCCAACCGTGCCAGGTGTATGCTTTCTCTCGATTCTTTTTCACCCAGACTTCTCCACCATTTCTTCATCTTTCATTTCCACATTCACTGTCTTCCCTCCTGTCCTTGTCTTGTCTCCTCCCTTCCCCACCTCAGTGTTGTCCGACGGGGCAGGTTCAACTAGAAGCGCAAAAGAGGAAAAAAAAATTACTCATCTGTAAATGGCTCCAAATAGCGGAGTCAGAGAGAGCGAGAGTTGGGTGAAGGGGCTGTACAAAGTGGAGAGATCAGGAAGGGCGAAGAGGTCGACGCCAGGAGCACCAGAGTGGGATAAGTCAGTGGACCTGTGTCCCCGCCAGAAGGACACAGGAGGAAAGGGAGTGGGGTGTAAGGTGAGCGAGAGATTTTCACATTTAATGTAGAGACATGGTGGCATCGTGAGGGTGGGAATTTGTGGCTGCAGAAGTTGAAGGGTACGACAACACCGGGGCAAATAGTCTGGGAAGGTCAGAAGGCAGCACAGGAGCTGCAGTAGAGTTAGAAGCAGACAATCATGCGGAGGGGGGACCGGGTGACGGACAGAACATTGGGGGTTGAAGCTTAGCTCTGGCTTGAGCAGACAGCCAAGATTTTGAATGGGTTTGTTCAGCCTGAGTTGAACAGTTGGTGGCACAGGGAATAGATTCAGGGACAAGGCCACCAGGATTTATCACGAGGGGTGAATACGCACCATCGTAAAGTGTGGTTACAACCGGTAATACTGGATTGGGTCCCCTCGTCTACTTGAGGGACAACGCTACAAATGGCTGTGTATGAGCCGATTGCAGTGGATGACGGAAAACACTGGGCAGGTCGGGCAGCATCTGGGAAGAGAGAACCCCTTCCAGCTTGGTGACCGCATGCCTTCCAGTTCTTAAACCTGGGAACGTTAACTGTTTTTCTCTCTCTCTTCCCCCCAGATGGTTGTGAGATGGAAGGGGAACCACGAGAATACTGTAACCTTACCATCCATGACAGATCGCTCCCTCTGACTGTGCTGGATCTGTTTCTGTAACTTTCTCCTCTTCTTGCCCGAGAGCGTGATATTCGCCCTCTTACTCGAGCTGCAAACAATGAGAAGCGAATAATCACCGATTGCCTTTAATACACACAAACATTCCATCATCAGAGTGGAATCAGACAAAATAATAATCATCTCCAAAGCAGGAGCTATTGAGGGAGCTTGGTTAAAAAATGTAAGTTTTACAAATAATTTGTCCCTGGGGCAAGGCAGCTCACAGACAAAACAGAGCCCCATTGTGATCGTGATAGATGAATGCAAATCTTGTTGGCCAAAATCCATTTCCATGATTCTGTCATTTACTCTGCTCGGGAGAAGGAGGGATTGCCTAAACAGAGACGTTCGAAGGCTGACATCCACCACTCCCGCCACATTTAAAATGTGTCTCAGGCGGCCTACTTTCCTTCTCCACCTTTCACCATCCCTCCCTCCGGTCGACTTCTGTGAAACAAGCTGCATCTTTTCATGGGCATTTGGATAATGCTGACGGAAGCTGTTTAAATCCCGCAGGTCCCCCTAACCGATGCACCCTTCTGACTGAGCGATTTATTTAGTTCCAAGTGATTTCAGGTCCTGCCCAAATAACGGATATAACCTCATCCCAGATGGTACGCACGACGGTTCTTAAAGAGGGCAATTCAATGAGCACGCGCCAAACTCTTTTAGAACCGAGTGGCATTCATTTCTAATAGTCGAGGAAACTCCTCCAGCAACAGAAGATATCTCCTAATCGACCTCAGTGTGTAACACAAGAGCTGCCACTGACCTCGGGCTCTGCTTATTCCAGGTAATAGCACTGTATTACCTGAAAGGGTCAGGCCAGGTCACAGTCCGTAGCTGCAGACTTGTGTGTTAAACACTGCCCAGAAAGGAGCAAATCCTCCCAATTTACTTCGAGCACCGCCACGCGAGGTCTGTGAGCGGGGTTCCCCTTCCTCTCCCACCGTTATTAATATGCTGATTAATGTGTTCTCCTGTTCCTGTTACGGAATGCGACATGGGCAGCAACGCAAAGCAGGGGAGGGGGGGGTGGCGGGGTGCCAGTGAACCAGGGTCAGTTTGATACTTGGCCAGAATCACTGCTTTGCAGTAAAACAAGTTTCGACCCAAGCTAATGCCACCCACCACAGCACGTTAACCAGTGCAGGACACGTCCGGGATTAGAGATTTCGCTGAGCTTTGGTGGTAGTTTCTCACCATCTCTTCTTGAGGTGATGGGCGGTGATCAGCCCTTCATCGATCACTGCACCCACAATTATGTGCTTGCTCCTTTTCTCTTTACTCAAAACTCTCCGTCTTTTGAAAAGTTTTCTCTGTAATTCCTGCAAACAAAAGAAGGGGGAATAAAAGTAGTTAGACCTGAACAAAGTAAACAATAAAAACACCACACAGCTCCCAGTACCCGTTAATATCTACCCAGTCTAATCCCACTCTCCCCGCACACTTTAATATTCCACCCAGTCTAATCCCACTCTCTCCCCGTACCCTTTAATATCCACCCAGTCTAAACCCACTCTCTTCCTGTACCCTTTAATATTCCACCCAGTCTAATCCCACTCTCTCCCTGTACCCTTTAATATTCCACCCAGTCTAATCCCACTCTCTCCCTGTACCCTTTAATATTCACCCAGTCTAATCCCACTCTCTCCCCGTACCCTTTAATATCCACCCAGTCTAATCCCACTCTCTCCCTGTACCCTTTAATATTCCACCCAGTCTAATCCCACTCTCTCCCCGTACCCTTTAATATCCACCCAGTCTAATCCCACTCTCTCCCCGTACCCTTTAATATCCACCCAGTCTAATCCCACTCTCTCCCCGTACCCTTTAATATTCCACCCAGTCTAATCCCACTCTCTCCCCGTACCCTTTAATATTCCACCCAGTCTAATCCCACTCTCTCCCCGTACCCTTTAATATTCCACCCAGTCTAATCCCACTCTCTCCCCGTACCCTTTAATATTCCACCCAGTCTAATCCCACTCTCTCCCCGTACCCTTTAATATTCCACCCAGTCTAATCCCACTCTCTCCCCGTACCCTTTAATATTCCACCCAGTCTAATCCCACTCTCTCCCCGTACCCTTTAATATCCACCCAGTCTAATCCCACTCTCTCCCCGTACCCTTTAATCTTCCACCCAGTCTAATCCCACTCTCTCCCTGTCCCCTTTAATCTTCCACCCAGTCTAATCCCACTCTCTCCCAGTCCCCTTTAATATTCCACCAAGTCTAATCCCACTCTCTCCCCGTACCCTTTAATCTTCCACCCAGTCTAATCCCACTCTCTCCCTGTCCCCTTTAATCTTCCACCCAGTCTAATCCCACTCTCTCCCAGTCCCCTTTAATATTCCACCAAGTCTAATCCCACTCTCTCCCCGTACCCTTTAATATTCACCCAGTCTAATCCCACTCTCTCCCCGTACCCTTTAATATTCACCCAGTCTAATCCCACTCTCTCCCCGTACCCTTTAATATCCACCCAGTCTAAACCCACTCTCTCCCCGTACCCTTTAATATTCCACCCAGTCTAATCCCACTCTCTCCCCGTACCCTTTAATATCCACCCAGTCTAAACCCACTCTCTTCCTGTACCCTTTAATATTCACCCAGTCTAATCCCACTCTCTCCCCGTACCCTTTAATATTCCACCCAGTCTAATCCCACTCTCTCCCCGTACCCTTTAATATCCACCCAGTCTAAACCCACTCTCTCCCCGTACCCTTTAATATCCACCCAGTCTAAACCCACTCTCTCCCCGTACCCTTTAATATCCACCCAGTCTAAACCCACTCTCTCCCCGTACCCTTTAATATCCACCCAGTCTAATCCCACTCTCTCCCTGTACCCTTTAATATTCCACCCAGTCTAATCCCACTCTCTCCCCGTACCCTTTAATATCCACCCAGTCTAAACCCACTCTCTTCCTGTACCCTTTAATATTCACCCAGTCTAATCCCACTCTCTCCCCGTACCCTTTAATATCCACCCAGTCTAATCCCACTCTCTCCCCGTACCCTTTAATATCCACCCAGTCTAATCCCACTCTCTCCCTGTACCCTTTAATATTCCACCCAGTCTAATCCCACTCTCTCCCCGTACCCTTTAATATCCACCCAGTCTAATCCCACTCTCTCCCCGTACCCTTTAATATCCACCCAGTCTAAACCCACTCTCTCCCCGTACCCTTTAATATCCACCCAGTCTAATCCCACTCTCTCCCTGTACCCTTTAATATTCCACCCAGTCTAATCCCACTCTCTCCCCGTACCCTTTAATATCCACCCAGTCTAAACCCACTCTCTTCCTGTACCCTTTAATATTCACCCAGTCTAATCCCACTCTCTCCCCGTACCCTTTAATATCCACCCAGTCTAATCCCACTCTCTCCCCGTACCCTTTAATATCCACCCAGTCTAATCCCACTCTCTCCCTGTACCCTTTAATATTCCACCCAGTCTAATCCCACTCTCTCCCCGTACCCTTTAATATCCACCCAGTCTAAACCCACTCTCTTCCTGTACCCTTTAATATTCACCCAGTCTAATCCCACTCTCTCCCCGTACCCTTTAATATCCACCCAGTCTAAACCCACTCTCTTCCTGTACCCTTTAATATTCACCCAGTCTAATCCCACTCTCTCCCCGTACCCTTTAATATCCACCCAGTCTAATCCCACTCTCTCCCCGTACCCTTTAATATCCACCCAGTCTAATCCCACTCTCTCCCTGTACCCTTTAATATTCCACCCAGTCTAATCCCACTCTCTCCCCGTACCCTTTAATATCCACCCAGTCTAATCCCACTCTCTCCCCGTACCCTTTAATATCCACCCAGTCTAAACCCACTCTCTCCCCGTACCCTTTAATATCCACCCAGTCTAATCCCACTCTCTCCCTGTACCCTTTAATATTCCACCCAGTCTAATCCCACTCTCTCCCCGTACCCTTTAATATCCACCCAGTCTAAACCCACTCTCTTCCTGTACCCTTTAATATTCACCCAGTCTAATCCCACTCTCTCCCCGTACCCTTTAATATCCACCCAGTCTAATCCCACTCTCTCCCCGTACCCTTTAATATCCACCCAGTCTAATCCCACTCTCTCCCTGTACCCTTTAATATTCCACCCAGTCTAATCCCACTCTCTCCCCGTACCCTTTAATATCCACCCAGTCTAATCCCACTCTCTCCCCGTACCCTTTAATATCCACCCAGTCTAATCCCACTCTCTCCCCGTACCCTTTAATATTCACCCAGTCTAATCCCACTCTCTCCCTGTACCCTTTAATATTCCACCCAGTCTAATCCCACTCTCTCCCCGTACCCTTTAATATCCACCCAGTCTAATCCCACTCTCTCCCCGTACCCTTTAATATTCACCCAGTCTAATCCCACTCTCTCCCTGTACCCTTTAATATCCACCCAGTCTAATCCCACTCTCTCCCCGTACCCTTTAATATCCACCCAGTCGAATCCCACACTCTCCCCGTACCCTTTAATATCCACCCAGTCTAATCCCACTCTCTCCCCGTACCCTTTAATATCCACCCAGTCTAATCCCACTCTCTCCCCGTACCCTTTAATATTCCACCCAGTCTAATCCCACTCTCTCCCTGTACCCTTTAATATCCACCCAGTCTAATCCCACTCTCTCCCCGTACCCTTTAATATCCACCCAGTCTAATCCCACTCTCTCCCCGTACCCTTTAATATTCACCCAGTCTAATCCCACTCTCTCCCTGTACCCTTTAATATTCCACCCAGTCTAATCCCACTCTCTCTTCAATCCCACGTGTTCACCACACACCCGGAACTGGCTCATTAACATAACGTCAATCATTTCCCAGCTATCCAATGGGAATGCGCGGGGGCGGGGCCACTGTTTAAAGGGACATGCACAGATCCGAATCACAATTAAACCTGCCTCCACCACACTCTCAATGCATTCCAGATCCTAACCACAATTAAACCTGCCTCCACCACACTCTCAGTGCATTCCAGATCCTAATCACAATTAAACCTGCCTCCACCACACTCTCAGTGCATTCCAGATCCTAATCACAATTAAACCTGCCTCCACCACACTCTCAGTGCATTCCAGATCCTAATCACAATTAAACCTGCCTCCACCACACTCTCAGTGCATTCCAGATCCTAATCACAATTAAACCTGCCTCCACCACACTCTCAGTGCATTCCAGATCCTAACCACAATTAAACCTGCCTCCACCACACTCTCAGTGCATTCCAGATCCTAACCACAATTAAACCTGCCTCCACCACACTCTCAGTGCATTCCAGATCCTAATCACAATTAAACCTGCCTCCACCACACTCAGTGCATTCCAGATCCTAATCACAATTAAACCTGCCTCCACCACACACTCAGTGCATTCCAGATCCTAACCACAATTAAACCTGCCTCCACCACACTCTCAGTGCATTCCAGATCCTAATCACAATTAAACCTGCCTCCACCACACACTCAGTGCATTCCAGATCCTAACCACAATTAAACCTGCCTCCACCACACTCTCAGTGCATTCCAGATCCTAATCACAATTAAACCTGCCTCCACCACACACTCAGTGCATTCCAGATCCTAACCAAAATTAAACCTGCCTCCACCACACACTCAGTGCATTCCAGATCCTAACCACAATTAAACCTGCCTCCACCACACTCTCAGTGCATTCCAGATCCTAATCACAATTAAACCTGCCTCCACCACACTCTCAGGCAGAGCATTCCAGATCCAAACCACAATTAAACCTGCCTCCACCACACTCTCAGTGCATTCCAGATCCTAACCACAATTAAACCTGCCTCCACCACACTCTCAGTGCATTCCAGATCCTGACCACAATTAAACCTACCTCCACCACACTCTCAGTGCATTCCAGATCCTAATCACAATTAAACCTGCCTCCACCACACTCTCAGGCAGAGCATTCCAGATCCAAACCACAATTAAACCTGCCTCCACCACACTCTCAGTGCATTCCAGATCCTAACCACAATTAAACCTGCCTCCACCACACTCTCAGTGCATTCCAGATCCTAATCACAATTAAACCTGCCTCCACCACACTCTCAGTGCATTCCAGATCCTAACCACAATTAAACCTGCCTCCACCACACTCTCAGTGCATTCCAGATCTGAACCACAATTAAACCTGCCTCCACCACAATCTCAGTGCATTCCAGATCCTAACCACAATTAAACCTGCCTCCACCACACTCTCAGTGCATTCCAGATCCTAACCACAACTAAACCTGCCTCCACCACACTCTCAGTGCATTCCAGATCCTAATCACAATTAAACCTGCCTCCACCACAATCTCAGTGCATTCCAGATCCTAACCACAACTAAACCTGCCTCCACCACACTCTCAGTGCATTCCAGATCCTAATCACAATTAAACCTGCCTCCACCACACTCTCAGTGCATTCCAGATCCTAATCACAATTAAACCTGCCTCCACCACACTCTCAGTGCATTCCAGATCCTAACCACAATTAAACCTGCCTCCACCACACTCTCAGTGCATTCCAGATCCTAATCACAATTAAACCTGCCTCCACCACACTCTCAGGCAGAGCATTCCAGATCCTAACCACAATTAAACCTAACTCCATCACACTCTCAGTGCATTCCAGATCCTAACCACAATTAAACCTGCCTCCACCACACTCTCAGTGTATTCCAGATCCTAACCACAATTAAACCTGCCTCCACCACACTCTCAGTGCATTTCAGATCCTAACCACAATTAAACCTGCCTCCACCACACTCTCAGTGCATTCCAGATCCTAATCACAATTAAACCTGCCTCCACCACACTCTCAGTGCATTCCAGATCCGAACCACAATTAAACCTGCCTCCACCACACTCTCAGTGCATTCCAGATCCTAATCACAATTAAACCTGCCTCCACCACACTCTCAGTGCATTCCAGATCCTAATCACATTTAAACCTTCCTCCACCACACTCTCAGTGCATTCCGGATCCAAACCACAATTAAACCTGCCTCCACCACACTCTCAGTGCATTCCAGATCCTAACCACAATTAAACCTGCCTCCACCACACTCAGTGCATTCCAGGTCCTAATCACAATTAAACCTGCCTCCACCACACTCTCAGTGCATTCCAGATCCTAACCACAATTAAACCTGCCTCCACCACACTCTCAGTGCATTCCAGATCCTAATCACATTTAAACCTTCCTCCACCACACTCTCAGTGCATTCCAGATCCTAACCACAATTAAACCTGCCTCCACCACACTCTCAGTGCATTCCAGATCCTAACCACAATTAAACCTGCCTCCACCACACACTCAGTGCATTCCAGATCCTAACCACAATTAAACCTGCCTCCACCACACTCTCAGTGCATTCCAGGTCCTAATCACAATTAAACCTGCCTCCACCACACTCTCAGTGTATTCCAGATCCTAACCACAATTAAACCTGCCTCCACCATACTCTCAGTGCATTCCAGGTCCTAATCACAATTAAACCTGCCTCCACCACACTCTCAGTGCATTCCAGGTCCTAATCACAATTAAACCTGCCTCCACACACTCTCAGTGCATTCCAGATCCTAACCACAATTAAACCTGCATCCACCACACTCTCAGTGTATTCCAGATCCTAACCACAATTAAACCTGCCTCCACCATACTCTCAGTGCATTCCAGATCCTAATCACAATTAAACCTGCCTCCACCACACTCTCAGTGCATTCCAGATCCTAACCACAATTAAACCTGCGTCCACCACACTCTCAGTGCATTCCAGATCCTAACCACAATTAAACCTGCCTCCACCACACTCTCAGTGTATTCCAGATCCTAACCACAATTAAACCTGCCTCCACCATACTCTCAGTGCATTCCAGATCCTAACCACAATTAAACCTGCGTCCACCACACTCTCAGTGTATTCCAGATCCTAACCACAATTAAACCTGCCTCCACCATACTCTCAGTGCATTCCAGATCCTAACCACAATTAAACCTGCCTCCACCACACTCTCAGTGCATTCCAGATCCTAATCACAATTAAACCTTCCTCCACCACACTCTCAGTGCATTCCAGATCCTAACCACAATTAAACCTGCCTCCACCACACTCTCAGTGTATTCCAGATCCTAACCACAATTAAACCTGCCTCCACCACACTCTCAGTGCATTCCAGATCCTAATCACAATTAAACCTGCCTCCACCGCACTCGCAGGCAGAGCATTCCAGATCCAAACCACAATTAAACCTGCCTCCACCACACTCTCAGTGCATTCCAGATCCTAACCACAATTAAACCTGCCTCCACCACACTCTCAGTGCATTCCAGATCCTAATCACAATTAAACCTGCCTCCACCACACTCTCAGGCAGAGCATTCCAGATCCAAACCACAATTAAACCTGCCTCCACCACACTCTCAGTGCATTCCAGATCCTAACCACAATTAAACCTGCCTCCACCACATTCTCAGTGCATTCCAGATCCTGACCACAATTAAACCTGCCTCCATCACACTCTCAGTGCATTCCGGATCCTGACCACAATTAAACCTGCCTCCACCACACTCTCAGTGCATTCCAGATCCTGACCACAATTAAACCTGCCTCCATCACACTCTCAGTGCATTCCAGATCCTGACCACAATTAAACCTGCCTCCATCACACTCTCAGTGCATTCCAGATCCTGACCACAATTAAACCTGCCTCCACCACACTCTCAGTGCATTCCAGATCCTAATCACAATTAAACCTGCCTCCACCACACTCAGTGCATTCCAGATCCTAACCATAATTAAACCTGCCTCCACCACACTCTCAGTGCATTCCAGATCCTAATCACAATTAAACCTGCCTCCACCACACTCAGTGCATTCCAGATCCTAACCACAATTAAACCTGCCTCCACCACACTCTCAGTGCATTCCAGATCCTAATCACAATTAAACCTGCCTCCACCACACTCAGTGCATTCCAGATCCTAACCATAATTAAACCTGCCTCCACCACACTCTCAGTGCATTCCAGATCCTAATCACAATTAAACCTGCCTCCACCACACTCTCAGTGCATTCCAGATCCTAACCACAATTAAACCTGCCTCCACCACACTCTCAGTGCATTCCAGATCCTAACCACAATTAAACCTGCCTCCACCACACTCTCAGTGCATTCCAGATCCTAATCACAATTAAACCTGCCTCCACCACACTCTCAGGCAGTGCATTCCAGATCCTAATCACAATTAAACCTGCCTCCACCACACTCTCAGTGCATTCCAGATCCTGACCACAATTAAACCTGCCTCCACCACACTCTCAGTGCATTCCAGATCCTAATCACAATTAAACCTGCCTCCACCACACTCTCAGTGCATTCCAGATCCTAACCACAATTAAACCTGCCTCCACCACACTCTCAGTGCATTCCAGATACTAACTACAATTAAACCTGCCTCCACCACACTCTCAGTGCATTCCAGATCCTAATCACAATTAAACCTTCCTCCACCACACTCTCAGTGCATTCCAGATCCTAACCACAATTAAACCTGCCTCCACCACACTCTCAGTGTATTCCAGATCCTAACCACAATTAAACCTGCCTCCACCATACTCTCAGTGCATTCCAGATCCTCACCACAATTAAACCTGCCTCCATCACACTCTCAGTGCATTCCAGATCCTAATCACAATTAAACCTGCCTCCACCACATTCTCGGGCTGGATGGGATTCGGTCCGGCTCTGGGTCGGACACACTCAGTACTACCTTCTGCTCTGCTGGGAGGAAAAGGGAAGTTGAGTAAGTAAGCGTCAGAATTTGAAAAGACCTGCCTGAGCTGGGAGTCCTGGACGTCAAGGAGGGAAACGCGCCTCCGGACTCCACAGACTCTGTGAGCGAGTGAGCGTTTCTTTGACGTCATTGCCCTCATGCTGCAGCTTCCTTCCATTCCATCCATCCAAAAGTGCTGCGTGCACTGTGGATGTAAAACCAATACATTCAACTGGAGATAGTGAACTTTCTGGTGGTCGGGTCGGGACAGGGACGGGAAAAAATGGAAGGACTCAGGCCGGGTCGGGCTGGGGTCCAGTGTGGTTCTGTTGGGTTCGGGTTGGGATTTTTTTGCCAGACCTGAGAAGGCCTTTAGCAACATGGATACGAAATTAGCTGAGTGACAGGAAACAGAGAGTAATGGTGAACGGTTGTTCTGTCAGACTGGAGGAAGGTATATAGTGGGGGGTTGGGGGTCGGGGGGTCCCCAGGGGTCAGTGTTGGGACCCCTCAATTCTTGAGATATATTCATGACCCAGATACAGGGCACAATTTCAAAATTTGTGGATGACACAAAGCTTGGAAGTATGGTGAACTGTGAGGAGGATAGTGTTAAACTTCAAGAGGACATAGACACACTGGTAGAATGGATGGACAAGTGATAGATGAAGTTGATTGCAGAGAAGTATGAAGTGATTCATTTTTGCAGGAAGAATGAGGAGAGGCAATATAAAATAAAAGGTACAATTCTGAAGTGGGTATAGGATCAGAGGGGCCTGCGGTTACACATGCACAAATCATTGAAGGTTGCAGAGCAGGTTGAGAAAGTGGTTCATAAACATAAGGGATTTTTTAGAATTAGAATTAGAACATTACAGCGCAGTACAGGCCCTTCGGCCCTCGATGTTGCGCCGACCTGTGAAACCATCTGACCTACACTATTCCATTTTCATCCATATGTCTATCCAATGACCACTTAAATGCCCTTAAAGTTGGCGAGTCTACTACTGCTGCAGGCAGGGCGTTCCACGCCCTTACTACTCCCTGAGTAAAGAAACTACCTCTAACATCTGTCCTATATCTTTCACCCCTCAACTTAAAGCTGTGTCCCCTCGTGTTTGCCATCATCATCCGAGGAAAAAGACTCTCACTAACCACCCTATCTAACCCTCTGATTATCTTGTATGTCTCTATTAAGTCACCTCTCCTCCTCCTTCTCTCCAACGAAAACAACCTCAAGTCCCTCAGCCTTTCCTCGTAAGACCTTCCCTCCATACCAGGCAACATCCTAGTAAATCTCCTCTGCACCCTTTCCATAGCTTCCACATCCTTCCTATAATGCGGTGACCAGAACTGCACGCAATACTCCAGGTGCGGTCTCACCAGAGTTTTGTACAGCTGCAGCATGACCTCGTGGCTCCGAAACTCGACCCCCCTACTAATAAAAGCTAACACACCATATGCCTTCTTAACAGCCCTATTAACCTGGGTAGCAACTTTCAGGGATTTATGTACCTGGACACCAAAATCTCTCTGTTCATCTACACTACCAAGAATCTTCCCATTAGCCCAGTACTCTGCATTCCTGTTACTCCTTCCAAAGTGTATCACCTCACACTTTACCGCATTAAACTCCATTTGCCATCTCTCAGCCCAGCTCTGCAGCCTATCTATGTCCCTCTGTACCCTACAACATCCTTCGGCACTATCCACAACTCCACCGACCTTCGTGTCATCCGCAAATTTACTAACCCACCCTTCTACACCCTCTTCCAGGTCATTTATAAAAATGACAAACAGCAGTGGCCCCAAAACAGATCCTTGCGGTACACCACTAGTAACTAAACTCCAGGATGAACATTTGCCATCAACCACCACCCTCTGTCTTCTTTCAGCTCGCCAATTTCTGATCCAAAGCTCTAAATCACCTTCAACCCCATACTTCCGTATTTTCTGCAATAGCCTACCGTGGGCTTTAGAAATGAAAGGAAGTTATGGTAAACCTGTATAAAAGACTGGTTCAGCCTCAGCTGGAGTACTGTGTCCAGGTTTGGGCACCACACTTTCAGAAGGATGTTTTGCATTAGAGAGGGTACAGAAAAGCTTCACGAGAATGGTTCCAGGGATGAGAAACTTCTGTTAAGTGGACAGATTGGAGAAGCTGGGGCTGTTCTTGAAGAAGAGAAGATTAAGAGGAGATTTGAGAGCGGTGAAACGGTGCTCATTGGCCGAAGGATCCAGAACCAGAGGACACCGATTTAAGGTGATTGGCAAAAGACGCAACAGCGGCATGCGGAAAAACATTTTTACGCAGCGAATGGTTAGGATCTGGAATGCACTGAGAGTGTGGTGGAGGCAGGTTTAATTGTGGTTAGGATCTGGAATGCACTGAGAGTGTGGTGGAGGCAGGTTTAATTGTGGTTAGGATCTGGAATGCACTGAGAGTGTGGTGGAGGCAGGTTTAATTTTGGTTAGGATCTGGAATGCACTGAGAGTGTGTGGAGGCAGGTTTAATTGTGGTTAGGATCTGGACTGCACTGAGAGTGTGGTGGAGGCAGGTTTAATTGTGGTTAGGATCTGGAATGCACTGAGAGTGTGGTGGAGGCAGGTTTAATTTTGGTTAGGATCTGGAATGCACTGAGAGTGTGTGGAGGCAGGTTTAATTGTGGTTAGGATCTGGAATGCACTGAGAGTGTGGTGGAGGCAGGTTTAATTGTGATTAGGATCTGGAATGCACTGAGAGTGTGGTGGAGGCAGGTTTAATTGTGATTAGGATCTGGAATGCACTGAGAGTGTGGTGGAGGCAGGTTTAATTGTGGTTAGGATCTGGAATGCACTGAGAGTGTGGTGGAGGCAGGTTTAATTGTGGTTAGGATCTGGAATGCACTGAGAGTGTGGTGGAGGCAGGTTTAATTTTGGTTAGGATCTGGAATGCACTGAGAGTGTGTGGAGGCAGGTTTAATTGTGGTTAGGATCTGGAATGCACTGAGAGTGTGGTGGAGGCAGGTTTAATTGTGATTAGGATCTGGAATGCACTGAGAGTGTGGTGGAGGCAGGTTTAATTGTGGTTAGGATCTGGAATGCACTGAGTGTGTGGTGGAGGCAGGTTTAATTGTGGTTAGGATCTGGAATGCACTGAGTGTGTGGTGGAGGCAGGTTTAATTGTGGTTAGGATCTGGAATGCACTGAGAGTGTGGTGGAGGCAGGTTTAATTGTGGTTAGGATCTGGAATGCACTGAGTGTGTGGTGGAGGCAGGTTTAATTGTGGTTAGGATCTGGAATGCACTGAGAGTGTGGTGGAGGCAGGTTTAATTGTGGTTAGGATCTGGAATGCACTGAGATTGTGGTGGAGGCAGGTTTAATTGTGGTCAGGATCTGGAATGCACTGAGAGTGTGGTGGAGGCAGGTTTAATTGTGATTAGGATCTGGAATGCACTGAGATTGTGGTGGAGGCAGGTTTAATTGTGGTTAGGATCTGGAATGGACTGAGAGTGTGGTGGAGGCAGGTTTAATTGTGGTTAGGATCTGGAATGCACTGAGATTGTGGTGGAGGCAGGTTTAATTGTGGTTAGGATCTGGAATGGACTGAGAGTGTGGTGGAGGCAGGTTTAATTGTGGTTAGGATCTGGAATGGACTGAGAGTGTGGTGGAGGCAGGTTTAATTGTGGTTAGGATCTGGAATGCACTGAGAGTGTGGTGGAGGCAGGTTTAATTGTGGTTAGGATCTGGAATGGACTGAGAGTGTGGTGGAGGCAGGTTTAATTGTGGTTAGGATCTGGAATGCACTGAGAGTGTGGTGGAGGCAGGTTTAATTGTGGTTAGGATCTGGAATGGACTGAGAGTGTGGTGGAGGCAGGTTTAATTGTGGTTAGGATCTGGAATGGACTGAGAGTGTGGTGGAGGCAGGTTTAATTGTGGTTAGGATCTGGAATGCACTGAGAGTGTGGTGGAGGCAGGTTTAATTGTGGTTAGGATCTGGAATGGACTGAGAGTGTGGTGGAGGCAGGTTTAATTGTGGTCAGGATCTGGAATGCACTGAGAGTGTGGTGGAGGCAGGTTTAATTGTGATTAGGATCTGGAATGCTCTGAGATTGTGGTGAAGGCAGGTTTAATTGTGATTAGGATCTGGAATGCTCTGAGATTGTGGTGAAGGCAGGTTTAATTGTGATTAGGATCTGGAATGCACTGAGAGAGTGATGGAGGCAGGTTTAATTGTGATTAGGATCTGGAATGCACTGAGAGTGTGGTGGAGGCAGGTTTAATTGTGGTTAGGATCTGGAATGCACTGAGAGTGTGGTGGAGGCAGGTTTAGTTGTGATTAGGATCTGGAATGCACTGAGAGTGTGGTGGAGGCAGGTTTAATTGTGGTTAGGATCTGGAATGCACTGAGAGTGTGGTGGAGGCAGGTTTAATTGTGATTAGGATCTGGAATGCACTGAGAGTGTGGTGGAGGCAGGTTTAATTGTGGTTAGGATCTGGAATGCACTGAGAGTGTGGTGGAGGCAGGTTTAATTGTGGTTAGGATCTGGAATGCACTGAGAGTGTGGTGGAGGCAGGTTTAATTGTGGTTAGGATCTGGAATGCACTGAGAGTGTGGTGGAGGCAGGTTTAATTGTGGTTAGGATCTGGAATGCACTGAGAGTGTGGTGGAGGCAGGTTTAATTTTGGTTAGGATCTGGAATGCACTGAGAGTGTGTGGAGGCAGGTTTAATTGGGGGCTTTCAAAAGAAAACTGCCTAATTCTATGAAGATAAAATTTGATAGGTTACGGGGGGAAAATGGGTGCATGGAACTGTTGCAGAGAGCCAGCTGAGATGAAAGGCTGAATAGCCTCCTTCTGTGCTGTACCACTCTATGATAAATGACGGAGCATGTTTGATGGACTGTCTGGTCTACTGTTGCTCGTATAAACAAAGGAAGGCTTGCATTCGTATGGCCTGTTTCTGGACCACCAGACATCCCAAAGCCCTTCACAGACAAGTATATCTGAAGTGTGGTCACTGTCGCGATGTCGGAATCTCTGCGGGCCGGCTTGTGCAGAGCAAGATCCCACAAACAGCAATGTATTAACGACGAGGTAATCTGCATTTTGTGACTCTAACAGGGCACTGGGGATAACCCCACAGCTCTCCTGTGAAATAATGGACGTGGGATCTTCCACCTCCACCCAAGGGGGTTTAATGTCTCAGCAAGGTCTGGCAGCATCTGTGGAGAGAGAAGCTGAGTTAACGTTTTGGGTCAGTGACCCTTCTTCGGAAGAAGGGTTCTGAAGAAGGGTCACTGACCCGAAGCGTTAACTCTGCTTCTCTCCTCACAGATGCTGCCAGACCTTGCTGAGTGGTTCCTGCATTTCTTGTTTTTATGTCAGATTTCCAGCATCCGCAGTATTTTGCTTTTATTTTAGGGTTTGATGTCTCATTGGAAAGAGAGGATTATTTCTCATGTTTGTTATTCCCAGTCTCTCCACATAACAGAAGTCCCTCATCCCTGGCACCATTCATAATCAGCAACTGGAGTGGAACAATAAAGCACCAGCCCTAAGGTGGTGAGCAATCCAGCGCCTGAAACCCCAGTCAGCCCGCACTCCATTTCAATTCTCCCGCCTCTGCCGGCCGCCCCCCGCCCATTGGTCGGCTTTCCCGCGCCGCTGCCGTCAATCAGGAGCACACGGCTGCCGCTGATTGGTTGGACGGAGAGGCGGAGCGCACGTGTAGTAACCACGCCCTCTAAAGGGAGGGGGGAATAGGTGGATGGAGCGGATCACGGTCACGTGCTGGGAACCCCGCCTCCTGGCGCGGGGCGCGGGGAGGGGTGGAGCGGAGCCGCAGGCGGTCACGTGCTCGTGTCGGCACGTGGCTGCCACGTGCGGCCAGCTGGAGGTGACGGTTGGTGGGCGCCATTTTGCTCCTGCTTCAAATGGCCATTGAAGGCCTGAGCGAGCATGGCGCCCCGTTATATCACCTACCAGGCGCTGTGTTCGCTCTGTTTGATGAGCTTCAAAGGTAAGGGTAACCCAGAGGCGAACAACTTGCTCCCACCCCCCCCCCTCTCAATTACTCACCCGCACATACCCGAACCCAACTAGTTTCAATGGAAGATCCCAATTTCTTTGTTTATTCTGGGCTTTAAAACAAAGGCTGCTTTGAGAATGGGTTGTCAGTTTTCAATGGATCTTCATTTCATTTGCAAAAGGATCACCCTTCCTGCAGCACACCCCACCTCCCCCCCCAGCCACCAGTGTTTCAGCAATAGCTATGCTGGCTGCACAGCAAGATCCCAGACTGGGTTCTGTGCAGAGTCAACCGGTCTCAGCAGGCTCCGTCTCGCTTGAATTGGCCGCAGGACCCACCCCAATCCCGATCAGAAAATCAGCAAGAGTTCATGCTCCTGGTCATCGCCCAGCAATTCCCTATAGAGAACGTCAGGCAGGTTGTAGCATCAGCCATGTCTTTAATCCTCCTTGACTGAGTGAGATGCCAGCTTTCTGCCTTTTGCATTCAATGTCTTTACTGCCCCCCCCCCCCCACCTTGTAGTATCCATTCCCATGCTTTGGTTTCCTTAAAGAAAGGAGGACTTGCATTCACATATCACCTTTCAGCCTCAGCAGCTCCCAAGGCACTTTACAACTAATGAAGTACTTTTGAATTACAGTCACTGTTGTAATGTTGGTAAGGCGACAGTTAATTTACTGCACAACGAACTCCCACAATTGCCAATGTGATAATGACCAGATTTTTCTGATATATTGAGGGATAAATATTGACCTGGACACTAGTGAGAATTCCCCCGCTGTTCTTTGGATTGGAGCCATGAGATCTCTTACATCCACCTGAGAGAGTAGACAGGGCCTCGGTTTAATGTATCTGAAAGACAGCCCTTCAGACAGTGCGATTCACCCTCAGTACTGACCCTCCGACAGTGCGGCACTCCCTCAGTACTGACCCTCTGACAGTGCAGCACTCCCTCAGTACTGACTCTCCGACAGTGCAGCACTCCCTCAGTACTGACTCTCCGACAGTGCGATTCACCCTCAGTACTGACTCTCCGACAGTGCGATTCACCCTCAGTACTGACTCTCCGACAGTGCGATTCACCCTCAGTACTGACTCTCCGACAGTGCGATTCACCCTCAGTACTGACTCTCCGACAGTGCAGCACTCCCTCAGTACTGACCCTCCGACAGTGCGATTCACCCTCAGTACTGACTCTCCGACAGTGCGATTCACCCTCAGTACTGACCCTCTGACAGTGCAGCACTCCCTCAGTATGGATCCTCTGACAGTGCAGCACACCCTCAGTATTGACCCTCCGACAGTGCAGTGCTCCCTCAGTACTGACCCTCGATAGTACAGCGCTCCCTCAGTACTGACCCTCGATAGTACAGTGCTCCCTCAGTACTGACCCTCTGACAGTGCAGCACTCCCTCAGTACTGACCCTCCGACAGTGCAGCACTCCCTCAGTACTGACCCTCCGACAGTGCGATTCACCCTCAGTACTGACTCTCCGACAGTGCGATTCACCCTCAGTACTGACCCTCTGACAGTGCAGCACTCCCTCAGTACTGACCTTCCAACAATGCAGCACTCCCTCAGTACTGACCCTCTGACAGTGCAGCACTCCCTCAGTACTGACCTTCCAACAATGCAGCTCTCCCTTTGTCCTGTAGAGTCTGTGTCGGCCATCAAGCAGCTATCTATTTGAATCCCATTTTCCAGCACTTGGCCCGTAGCCTTGTATGCTATGGCATTTGAAATGCTCATCTAAATATTTCTTAAATGTTTTGAGGGTTTCTGCCTCTACTACCCCTTCAGGCAGTGCGTTCCAGATTCCAACCACCCGCTGGGTGAAAAAACGTTTCCTCAAATCCCCTCTAAACCTCCTGCACCTTACCTTAAATCTATGCCCCCTGGTAATTGATCCCTCTGCTCAGGGAAAACGTTTCTTCCTATCTATCCTATCAATGTCCCTCATAATTTTGTATACATCAATCCAGTCCCCCCTCAGCCTTCTCTGCTCTAAGGAAAACAACCCGATTCTTTCCAGTCTCTTCATAGCTGAAATGCTCCAGCCCAGGCAACATCCTGGTGAATCTCCTCTGCACCCTCTCCAGTGTAATCACATTCTTCCTATAGTGTGGTGCTCAGAACTGTACACAGTACTTCAGCTGTGGCCTAAGTAGCATTTTATACAGCTCCATCATAACCTCCCTGCTCTTTTTTCTATGCCTCGGCTAATAAAGGCAAGTATCTCGTATGCCTTCCTAACCACCTTATCTACCTGTGCTGCTGCCTTCAGTGATCTGTGGACAAGTCCACCAAGGTCCCTCTGACCCTTTGTACTTCCTAGGGTCCTACATTCCCTTGCCTTGTTAGTCCTCCACTCCCACTGGAGTGTCAGCTTGGATTTCGTGCTCAAAGTGTCTGAAGTGGGACTTGAACTATGACCCTATGATTCGAGAGTGATATCCATTGAGCCACAGGTAGCACAATACAGTGTTAATCTCTTAATACACAGCCCCAACATCTAAAATCAGTGCTTACCATTCACCTTCAGTCAAGTGACATCAGTTTTAGGAAACGGTCTTTAATGGACTGAGATTTGCAATTTAGTACTGGATTAAGTCAAAATATGAGTAATTTCCACAAGGAGATTGAGTGAGATTGGCCATTTTGGAGCCTGATAGCTGGTGGAACACTGAGATTATCATTCTATTTATTTGAGCTGAATACGAACCCTGATGTTACAATTGTAACAGTGTAGTCCTAGCAAAGCTTCATTGGAGAGCCACTGATTTGATATCCAGTTTAACGGCCCCCAGTTACCTTGATAGGCTTAGGAGCTGGAGCTCTTTACTCTAGAAAAGTGTGTATTCATGGCAGGTTGATTGAGGCTTTTTAAAATCATGGAAGAATTAGATTCAGTCCATGCAGATAGGCTATTTGTATTAGGTAGGTTACAGATGACCAAGGGACATGAGTATCAAAATAAAAACAGCAAGTGCTGGAAATACTCAGCAGGTCTGGTAGTATCTGTGGAGAGAGAAACAGAGTTAATGTTTCAGCTCCATGACCTTTCATTGGACATGAGTATGGAACTGGATTAGATATCAGGAAGTACTTGTTTTCACAGAAAGTCACCAATCCCTTCACAACTTGCACGTGCAATATGCAGATTTACTGCAAGTAGTCAAAATGGAGCATTGCATGTTCCTGAGTGTGGCCGACATAACTATATATAGAATGTAGGTGAGATATTGGGAGATATGCCTCCGAGTCACCATGCTCTCCTGGAATTCCTTTGGTCAGAGGTAGGAGAGGGATTTCCTAGTTGTTTTTCCTCAATTGACCTAAGATTTTTGTTTAGTAGAATTTGCACCTTGACAGTATATGGAAGGCTCAATACATTAACTCCTAAATTTCTCTCCTTTTTTTGTATGTTCATTACAACTAAATAGACAAGAGGTCAATGTGGTGTTAGGTCGAAGAAAGATTGGTAAAATAGTGGCAAAGAATAAGGTGTGAAAATAGGAAGTTGCCCTCTGGAAGCAACATTGAATTACTTTTAATGGCTGTGAGAATTGAAATTACAAATTAATTTGTGCATCCTCTCAACTTTTTTAAAATTCATTCACAAGATGTTGGCATCACTGGGCAAGGCCAGCCCTAATTGATCTTGAGAAGATGGTGGTGCACCAAATACAACTGAGTGACTTGCTAGGCCATTTCAGAGTCAACTACATTGCTGTGGGTGTGGAGTCATATATCAGCCAGACTGGGTAAGGATGGCAGATTTCCTTCCCTAAAGGACATGAGTGAACCTGGTGGCTGTTTTAAATGACAATCTGGACATTTCATACCATTACTGATGGTAGCCTTTTTTTCAATTCCAGTTTTTATTTAATTAACTGAATTTAAATTTCCCAGACACATGGTGGGATTTGAACTCAGTCTCTGGATCATTAGTCCAGGCCTTCTGGATTACTAGTTCATTAACATGACCACTATACTACAGGACCCTATGCTGAGGATTTTTAAAAATTCTTTCATGGGATATGGGTGTCACTGGCTAGGCCAGCATTTGTTGCCCATCCCAAATTGCTCGAGAAGGTGCCAGTGAGCCACTTTCTTGAACCGCTGCAGTCCATCTGGTATAGGTACACCCACAGTGCCACAGTGCTGTTAGGAAGGGAGATCCAGATTTTTGACCCAGTAAGGTGCTAGTTACATTAAAAGGTTTGGGAAAGTAACTCATAATACAAAAATAGAGTGTGTGAAGGAAGCTATTAAAATAGATTTTAGAAGGATAATATTTATTTTTGCTATTTTAGGTGCAATGTCTACTCTTACAATAACAAGCAATAGCACTTACGCTCATCAAACGATTGAACTTAAATGCATTTCTTCAAAGCCCGTTACAAGCTACGAGTGGATAAAAGGCAATATTAGTGCCGTGTATATTTATAAACTGTCCAAAGACAATACCAGCCTATTTATCCCTGATGCTGTGTTTGAGGATTGTGGACTTTATATCTGCATCGCAAGAAAAAAAGGCGGAGTTGAACGAGCAGAATATGAATTAATAATTGATGGTGAGTTCAATTTCTTCTTAGTAAGTGCCTGATAATGACTGGTAGAATTCAGATGGTATATCCTCCCGATCACATATCTAGTAGCTTGAGGCCTCGGGCTGCCTGTTGTTCAAAATGTGATCTGTTCAATTGGCAGATATCCATTCACCAAAATCAGGAAGCAGAAGACAGTCTATGATCCACAGCTGTTTTATTCTCGATTCAAAGTTCAGTACAAATACCAGTTTCTACTCTTCCCTTCTGGACTAACTCGCTGACTGGGGAAAAACCCAGCATTTAAATACAAGCTGCAATGAGCATCACCTGCTCTGTATTAAGTATGAAGTAAATCCTGGTTAATTAAAGGGACCAGCATTTCCAACATTGTCATGATCTTCTCAGCTGTCGCATCACTTACATATAAATATACGAACTAGGAGCAGGAGTAGGCTATTCGGTCCCTGGAGCCTGCTCCGCCAGTCTATAAGATCATGGCTGATCTGTTTGTAGACTCAACTCCACTTTTCTGCCTACCCCCAATTAAAGTCCTGCTCGAGTCTACAATTGAAACCTGACTCAAGTCTGACAGAACCACGTCCGACCCGAGCCCGACCCGGCCCAAGTCCTTTGATTTTTTTCCCGTGCCTGACGCGACCTGACCACCGGAATGAAGTTGATTACATTAAAGAGGTTGTGCTATACCTTGGGTGGAATCATTCACAGCAGACTAGTACGGAGTCTGGATGCACGTTTCCCACATTGACGTCATGGCTGTCACTGTGTCCGACCCGATCCGACCCGAGCCCGAATGCCGGAACCGGACGAGCGACCCGACCCCACCCGAGCCCGACACATGTCATGGGCCCGGTCGGGTTCAGGTCGGGTAACCATGTTCTACCCCCAATACCCTTTGACTCCCTTGTTTGTCAAGAATCTGTCTACCTTTGCCTTAAAAGCATTCAATGACCCTGCCTCCACTGCTCTCCGGGAAGAGTGTTTCACAGACTCTCAGCCCTATGAGAGAAAAAAACTTCTCCTTGACAATGTCAGGAAAAGTCAGACACTGGATGCTGTAGTCAGTTAGATATATTCCTCTTACCTCTGGAACTTGAGTTCAGATCCAGCCCAAACAACAACAAAAACTTACATTTTTATATAGTTCACCAACGTAGCAAGAGTAACTGCACTTCAAAAGGGATTCATCAGATGTGGAGTGCTTTGGGATATCCTGAGGATGTGATAAGATAAATCCAAGTTCATTCAAGTTTGCATGGTCCTCACACACAGAGAGATAACTCAAAGTATTTTACATTTGGCACAGTGGCGCAGTGGTTAGCACCGCAGCCTCATAGCTCCAGCAACCCGGGTTTGGTTATGGGTACTGCAACATGACCTCCCTGCTTTTGTAATCTATGCCTCGATTGATAAAGGCAAGTGTCCCATATGCCTTTTTCACCACCCTATTAACCTGCCCTTCTGCCTTCAGAGATCTATGGACAAACACACCACGGTCCCTTTGTTCCTCAGAACTTGCCAGTGTCAGGCCATTCATTGAATACTTCTGTGTCACATTACTCCTTCCAAAGTGATTCATTTTGGAAGGTCAAATTTGAATGCAGAATACAGGCTTAAAGACAGGATTCTTGGCAGTGTGGAGGAACAGAGGGATCTTGGGGTCCATGTCCATAGATCGCTCAAAGTTGCCACCCAAGTTGATAGGGTTGTTAAGAAGGCGTATGGTGTGTTGGCTTTCATTAACAGGGGGATTGAGTTTAAGAGCCGCGAGGTTATGCTGCAGCTCTATAAGGCCCTGGTTCGACCACACTTGGAATATTGTGTTCAGTTCTGGTCGCCTCATTATAGGAAGGATGTGGAAGCTTTAGAGAGGGTGCAGAGGAGATTTACCAGGATGCTGCCTGGACTGGAGGGCATGTCTTATGAAGAAAGATTGAGGGAGCTAGGGCTTTTCTCATTGGAGCGAAGAAGGATGAGAGGTGACTTGATAGAGGGGTACAAGATGATGAGAGGCATAGATAGAGTGGATAGTCAAATACTTTTTCCCAGGGTGGAAAGGGCTATCACCAGGGGGCATAATTTTAAGGTGATTGGAGGAAGGTTTCGGGGAGATGTCAGAGGTAGGTTCTTTACACAGAGAGTGGTGGGTGCGTGGAATGCACTGCCAGCAGTGGTAGTAGAAGCAGATACATTAGGGGCATTTAAGCGACTCTTGGATAGGTACATGGATGGCAGTAGAATGAAGGGTAGGTAGTTAGTTTGATCTTAGAGTAGGTTAAATGTTCGGCACAACATTGTGGGCCGAAGGGCCTGTACTGTACTGTTATGTTCTATGTTCTATGTTCAAAGTGTATCACCTCACACTTTTCAGTGTTAAATTCCATCTGCCACTTTTCTGCCCATTTGACCATCCCGTCTATATCTTCCTGTAACCTAAGACACTCCACCTCACTGTTAACCACTCGGCCAATCTTTGTGTCATCCACAAACTTACTGATCCTACCCCCCACATAGTCATCTATGTCGTTTATATAAATGACAAACAATAGGGGACCCAGCACAGATCCCTGTGGTACGCCACTGGACACTGGCTTCCAGTCACTAAAACAGCCGTCTGTCATCACTCTCTGTCTCCTGCAGCTAAGCCAATTTTGAATCCACCTTATCAAGTTACCTTGCATCCCATGTGCATTTGCTTTATGATAAGTCTCCCATGTGGGACCTTGTCAAAGGCTTTGCTGAAATCCATGTAAACTATATCAACTGCACTACCCTCATCTACACACCTGGTCACATGCTCAAAAAATTCAATCAAATTTGTTAGGCATGATCTCCCTCTGAGAAAGCCATGCTGACTATTCCTAATCAAATTTTGCTTCTCCAAGTGGAGATAGATTCTCTCCTTCAGAATTTTCTCCAATAGTTCCCCTACCACTGATGTGAGACTCACTGTTCTATAGTTCCCTGGCTTATCTCTACACCCTTTCTTAAATAGTGGGACCACATTAGCTGTTCTCCAGTCCTCTGGCACCTCCCCCGTGGCCAGAGAGGAATTAAAAATTAGGTTCAGAGCCCCTGCAATCTCCACCCTCGCCTCCCACAGCAACCTGGGACACAAATCGTCTGGACCTGGAGATTTGTCCACTTTTAAGCCTTCCAAAAGCTCCAATACCTTGTCACTCCCTATGACAATTTGCTCAAGAACCTCACAGTCTCGCTCTCTGAGTTCCATATCTTCATCCTCATTCTCTTGGGTGAAGACAGATGTGAAGTATGTGGTTGGGCCCTCTTTTTTTGCAGATCAGATAAAAAGACCTCTCCCTGAAAAAGAAGGTTTGCCTCTCTTGTAAAAAAGAAATTCTACATTTGAGGTGGTGGCTGTGGTCTGCCTGGAGAGAGAAAAAGACCCCTGGAGAGGAAAAGACCCAGGAAAAGAGGAGTTGCTGCTCCCTGTGCAGGAAGGCTGCTTTGCTGAGAGGAAGCCCTGCATTTTTGAAGGTAGCAGATTCCTATTGCCTCCAGTCTCTGAGGTAACCCTGCCTTTGGAGTGATTTCTGTTGCCTCTTATGTTTTGGGAGATCCTGAAAGCTCAAGAAAGCTTCTGTTGATGGACTGTGATTTCAAAACCCATGTAGACCTGTTGCTACACCCTTTGCTGAAAGATCTGTGTGATGCCTGCTGCAGACAAAGTGCTGTGAATGTTTATCCTTCACAGACTGTTCATCAACCTTGCCTGGAGAAACTTTGAATGGCATCCAACAATTCGACTCTGGGACACCTCACTGAACCAGAAATATCCTACCAAAATGTTACAACCCAGTTATTTTAATATTCCTAAGAAACAGTTGTAAACCAAAACAGCCTTTTAAAACCGGTTAACTGTATTTTTTTGAATGCATGTGTGTATGCATGAGGGTTAGGAAGAATAAGAAGTTTTAAAAGAATCTTTTCACACATAGAGTTATCTCATTATTGTTTAAGACTTAGTTTATTAATAGATAGTTAATTTTGTTGTTGTTTAAAGAAACCTGGTTTGGTGTGCTTTATTGTGGGCAACAAATAGAGTGTTTAATTTGGCTACTTTCCGATAGGTGGGAAACTTTACTAATACCCTATAACCCGTGGAGTAGTGGAACTGATTTAACAGTGCATTACTCCCGCCCAAGTCGTAACACCTGTCACACCAATTTTTGTACCCTTCGTGATCAGGAAGCTCCTTAACACATCTTGGAATTCTGCTGGAAGTCATTTGACCCTGGGAAATTGGCCAACGGCAGGGATCTAAGAATTTCCTGTCCCGCTGATTTTGTACTGCTGCTCTACCCAGTAGGAAAATTTACCTCCTGGTGGGCAGTTGTGTAAAGCTATTCTGAATCCCCTCCCACCACACCGATAATTCTGCTCTCTCAGCTCACCAGCAGACTGTGGTTGTCTACTTAAGAACATAAGAAATAGGAGCAGGAGTAAGCCATTTGGCCCCTCCAGCCTGGCCCGCCATTCAGTAAAATCTTGGCTGATCTGCCCCAGACCTCAACTCCTCTTTCATGCCAGCTCCTCATAGCCCTCAACTCCCTGATATTTCAAAAATCTATCTACCTCCTCTTTAAGTACTTTCAGTGATCTAGTCTCCAACACTCTCTGGGGTGGAGAATTCCAGACATTCACTACCCTCTGAGAGAAGAAATTCCTTCGCATCTCAGTTTTAAATGAGTATCCCCTTATTCTGTAACTATGTCCCCTAGTTTGAGATTCCCCCACTAGTGGAAACATCTTCTCAACATCTACCCTGTCAAGCCCCCTCATAACCTTGTACGTTTCGATAAGAATACCCCTCATTCTTCTAAACTCTAATGAATAAAAGCCTAACCTGTTTAGCTGTTCTTGATAAATCAACCCCCTCATCCCAGGAATCAGCCTAGTGAATCTCTTTTGAACTGCCTCCAATACCAGTATATCCTTTCTTAAATACGGGGACCAAAACGGCCTCACCAACACCCTGTACAGTCGTAACAAGTCTTCTCTATTTTTAAACTCCAATCCCAGAGCAATAAAGGCCAAAATTCCATTTGCCTTCTTAATTTCTTGCACCTTTTTGGTGTCTCTTTCCATTTAAATAATAGTCTGCCCTTTGATTCTTCCTACCAAAGTGCATAACCTCACACTTTCCTACATTAAACTCCATCTGCCAATTTTAAAGCAGCATAGTAGCCTGCTACAGCCTTTTGCCACTGAAGTCTTGAGGTATTTGCACCTGATGTTGATGCTCAATACCTGGACATAGCTTTGTGGAAGCTCATGGCATACAGCCATCCTCCATTGATGAGTGGGGACAGTGTGTGTTGGGCCAAGCATTCTTAACGAAGGCCCACTTGCAGTTCTGGCTGTGAGCATTGAGCATCTATTAGGAGCAGGATCCCTGATTTTTTTTCCCTTCTCGATAGCTCAGCAGCACCGAGGGCGACAAGAACACACTAAATGCTGCTTTGGCCGAGCCCAGCTCACTCAATACTGATTGGCAATCAAATTTGCCAGCTCTGCTTGGTATGATTTGGAGCTGTGCCACAGGCTGCATTTAGCCACAAAACCATTCAGGCCATTTGCACAAACTTTTTTTTGAAAATTTTAATTTTTTTAAATTCATTCATGGGATGTAGGCATCGCTGGCCAGGCCAGCATTTCTTGCCCATTCCTAATTGCCCTTGAGAAGGTGGGGGTGAGCTGCCTTCATGAACTGCTGCATTCCATATGGGGTAGGTACACCCACAGTGGTGTTGGGAAGGGAGTTCCAGGATTTTGACCCAGTGACAGTGAAGGAACGATGATATAGTCAGGATGGGGTGTGGCTTGGAGGGGAACTTGCAGGTGGTGGTGTTCCCATGCATCTGCTGCTCTTGTCCTTCTAGTTGGTAGGGGTCACGGGTTTGGAAGGTGCTGTCGAAGGAGCCTTGGTGAGTTGCTGCAGTACATCTTGTAGATGGTACACACTGCTGCCACTGTGCGTCAGTGGTGGAGGGAGTGAATGTTGAAGTTGTGGATGGGGTGCCAATTAAGCAGACTGCTTTGTCCTGGATGTTGTTCAGTTTCTTGAGTGTTGTTGGAGCTGCACTCGTCCATGCAAGTGGAAAATATTCCATCACACTCCTGATTTGTGCCTTGTAGATGGAGGACAGGCTTTGGGGATTCAGGAGGTGAGTTACCCGCTGTAGAATTCCCAGCCTCTGACCTGCTCTTGTAGCCGCAGTATTTATATGGCTACTCCAGTTCAGTTTCTGGTCAATGGCAGCCCCCAGGATGTTGATAGTGGGGGATTCAGCGATGGTAATGCCATTGAATGTTTTTTTTTTTTAGATTAGAGATACAGCACTGAAACAGGCCCTTCGGCCCACCGAGTCTGTGCCGAACATCAACCACCCATTTATACTAATCCTACACTAATCCCATATTCCAACCAAACATCCCCACCTGTCCCTATATTTCCCTACCACCTACCTATACTAGTGACAATTTATCATGGCCAATTAACCTATCAACCTGCAAGTCTTTTGGCTTGTGGGAGGAAACCGGAGCACCCGGAGAAAACCCACGCAGACACAGGGAGAACTTGCAAACTCCACACAGGCAGTACCCGGAATCGAACCCGGGTCCCTGGAGCTGTGAGGCTGCGGTGCTAACCACTGCGCCACTGTGCCGCATGGTTGGATTCTCTGTTGTTGGAGATGGTCATTGCCTGGCACTTGTGTGGCGAATGTTACTTGTCACTTATCAGCCCACGCCTGGATATTGTCCAGGTCTTGCTGCATTTCTCCACGTACTGCTTCAGTATCTGAGGAGTCACGAATGGTGCTGAACATTGTGCAATCATCAGCGAACATCCCCACTTCTGACCTTATGAGGGAATGTCATTGATGAAGCAGCTGAAGATGGTTGGGCCTAGGACACTACCCTGAGGAACTCCTGCAGTGACGTTCTGGGACATCCAACAATTACAACCATCTTCCTTTGTGCTTGGTGTGACTCCAGCCAGTGGAGAGCTTCCCCCCTGATTCCCATTGACCTCAGTTTTGCTCGAGCTTCTTGATGCCTTACTGTCAAGGGCAGTCACTCTCACCTCACCTGTTGAGTTCAGCTCTTTTTTTCCATGTTTGGACCAAGGCTGTAATGAAGTCAGGAGCTGAGTGGCCCTGGCAGAACCCAAACTGAGCATCAGTGAGCAGGTTATTTCTGAGTAATTGCCTCTTGATAGCACTGCCGACGACACCATACATCACTGCACATGGATATCACATGGTTTAGATTAGGTCTGAAGGAATCTTGAAGCCAAAGCAAGACAGGGAGTGTCAGTTTAAGGCAATTTAAGAAGAAAGGTTGATTCCATAAAAGCATCTGTATAAAGAAGAATGGCCTAGTTTGGAGATAACATGCCTGGTTTAGGTTACTGATATTCTGGGGAAAGTGTGACTATACAAGTTTTCTTAGTTTCTATTGCCAAAGTATGAAGTCCTTTACATTTCATTAACAATTTGGTGTAACATTGCTGCCTGCTGGCATTTGACACACTGATCACATGATGATAATCTCAGACTTGATAGGTTCAGGGCAAGACACTTAACAGTCCCTTGAGATGTATAAATATTGACCAATTTCAGCAGCTCTTTGGTATTCAGTGCTGAGATCTAACCTGGATTGGAGATGTATCAGAGCCCAATGGGTATCCTACTTGTGAACATATAGACACATAGACTTGCTTGTACTTTCTGTCAATATTATTATAATCAACAAGGTAATTTATCTCTGGCACGGACCTGTATAATTTGGATTGACCCAGTGGATTAATCCAACAAAATTTTACCTTGAATTTATTTTCTTGCATGCAGTGATTGATGGTCATGGACAAATACTAACCATTTCACTCTCCAGTGTGACACTTAATAGCATCAAAGGTTAAATCTTGATACTATTACTTTGTAGTAATTAGGATTTAATATTGCGTTTTCCAGGCAGCCACAGATTCCTATGTGCTGTTATTGCAACAGGTGGGTAAGTGACTTTGAGCTGTTTGTACAATGTACTGAAAGCTGGTCACAGAGCAGTCAAGTCAAATGCCTGTTCTCTTGGCTGGGAATTATTAGTAGATGAGAGCAGGGGGCAGAGGAGAGAGGAAATAAAGTAGAACACAGTAAAAGGTAATTAGGATTGATTCATTTTCTCCAAAAGCTCAGTGAAATGTATAACAGTATTTCAGAAAAAGGAGTTACGTTAACAAATTGCTAACAATTCTCTTCTAATGCTGAAGTACAGTGCTATACAGGATTATTCGATTGGGGAATACTATTTGGGATTATTTTAATACATTCATATAACATTGCTTTGCTATTTTAATGGGCATTACCTTGCTTATTTAAAGCAGTGGACAAAGAAATGAGAAGTGTTCATATGCTGGAATCACAAGTCATTTTAGGCTTTTAAATCTACGAGGTTATCTGATGCAGCACCAGTTACTGCCAATATTAATATAGCATTGATGTGTATTCTTTTCAATTGTTTTAGGTATCCTTCCATATGAATACAGGATAATAACAATAGCTATCGCAGGCCTTGGGTGTATGCTGACATCAGTTTGTGCCTTCATGCTCTCAACAATGTTTCGGAACACAGGTATTAATTGTGGTGTTATTAATAATATTTGTGTATGCACATTATGTGGGTGACTTGCCAGTAATGAGTTTGTAGAGAACCCACAGGTCCTGATTGCAGTGGCAGCTCAGAAAATAAAAAACAAAAGTGCAGGTTGGGCAGGAAGAGGTTATTGTGCAGCTTAGATTCACTTTACTGGAGTATGCATGCTGCCTCATCTTGACCTCTGTCCAAGGCAGCATGTATAGATCAGGAGCTTCCTATTGGGGAATTCATGACAGGAACCTGTGTCCTACCAATCCACAGCACAGCATATTAACCTCCACTCATTTCTTTTAACAGTAAAACAAATCTTTCTTTGCTGTGTGAAAATGGCTGTATAATGACTGTGCAAGTCACTTCTGCATATACATATCAGTGAGTAATTCATACCCTGGGCTGATTGATTTTTAAAGCCCTCTTCAGAATTTCTGTTGCAACTCTGAATTGTGGAGGGCGTTACCTTCTTAGTAATTTTGTATTTTTATTGAACTTTCCAATATATATATATATAAGTGTCGGATAACCCTTTTGTTTGTAAAACACGAGAAGCGTCGGGAGAAATATTCAACCATTGGCTTCTCATTTCTTCCCTGGTGTGTCCATTTGTTGCCTGAATCAACTTTCTGGCATGCCTTTAAATGGGCACCCAGCACCACTGCCCAAAACAAGCGAGAGACTGTTCAGTTATGCAAATCGGGGACCTACCCCTGATGTAGGAACCTGATTGCAACTGTCAAAGAGAAATGGATGGAGCAAATATGGTGCATGTCAGTCACACTTCTCCAGGCATTGAGAGGCTTAACCTGTGATTCTTAAAGAGACTGTTGGAGATCGTTCCACAATGATCAGTTTTGTGCAGACTTTTGGAAGATTTTGGTGGGAGCAGGAGAGCTGCTGGTCCATTCTCATATGCTCCCTGGCATCAGCTCTCTCCTATCAAACAGACCTTATCTACTGACAAGCTGCAGTGATGAGACCAGCTTGTCAGCGGGTTCAGGCCTCTCAACTGTTGCATTGGGCAGGTGCTTCAAGCACATCCCGATTTTGTTCCCTTTTTGGCTCCAGGACTGAAAGAAGTGGTGGCCCCGATAATAACACTGAGGCACGTTGGGAGAAGTGGTGGAGGTGCAATATCCCGTGGGTAAACCTGGAAGAACTTTCAGCGCGTCTCTCTGTGGCGTTCTAACCCAACCACCTAATTATAATAAAAACAAGAATTGCTGGAAATACTCAGCAGGTCTGGCAGCATCTGTGGAGAGGGAAGCAGAGTTAACGTTTCAGGTCAGTGACCCTTCTTCAGAACTAGCAGATATTAGAAATGTGAAAGGTTTTAGGCAAGTAAAGCGGGGATGGGGCAAGAGATAACAAAGGAGAAGGTGTAGATAGGACAAGGTCACAGAGAATAACCGATCAGAAGGTTATGGAGCAAAGGTAAACAATATGTTAATGGTGTGTTGAAAGACGAAGTATTAGTACAGATAGGGTGTTAATGGACTGAAAACTGAACAGCCATAAGTACACACATGAAAAAAAAACAGTGGGGAAGCAAACTGAACAAACTAAGATAAAATAAAATAAAATAAACAAAAAAAAAGAAAAAATGGCTAAAAATAAAAGTAAAATGGGGGCCCGTCATGCTCTGAAATTATTGAACTCGATGTTCAGTCTGGCAGGCTGAAGATGGGTCACTGACCTGAAACATTAACTCTGCTTCTCTCTCCACAGATGCTGCCTGACCTGCTGAGTATTTCCAGCATTTCTTGTTTTTATTTCAGGTTTCCAGCATCCGCAGTATTTTGCTTTTATTCCACCTAATTATAATATTACTTCCGGGTTTAGATTTGAATGCGCAGCGATGGGCTTGGTGTGGACCCGCATGATGCAATCTCAGCTCGATTTATTTAAAGGGTTAATGTGCTAAAATATATTCTATCCTCTGTTCTTTAGATCAGATGGCACAGAAATTCCTGGTTGGTCTTTGCCTGCTCTGCCTGATGACATCACTAATTTTGCTTGTAGCCGCAACCACTTTGTGGATCATTATCGATGGTAAATACCCTGAATATGTTTTCACTTGCAGTGCTTTAATTTGAGGCATGTAATAAAATGTTGCTCATTCTACTGTTGAGTAGCAGATGTAGGAGAATGAACCTCTCTTTTTGTAGAGAAATAGAATGTGACATCATAAGCTGCCTTTTCAAATTTCTTCTATGAAGTACTCGAAGTGTTTGGGTCGTGGACCACTTCAAGCTGCATTGCCTGCCTGTCTGCCAGATATCCAATGAATGTGCCAGGGAGTAGATAATATTTATCTACTCCTGTGACATTTTTATTTTGTGAAAACGATTGATGGGGGCAAGTGATGACAATTTAAAAAAAAAAGTCAGTCTGCATGTGAAAGAGAAAGGCCAACGAATCTTTTAGAAAAAGTTTGAATCAGGCTCCCATTGAAAACCCTCGGATGCTCATTGACCTTCTGTGTAGTTCCAGTATTCTCTGTTTCCACTTCATGTTTCCTGTTTTTGTTTTCATTTTTATTTTAGGTATGAGACAGGTTGGTAACATTCAAGGGAATCTGCACCCTCTAAAGGATCAGCTAAAGCAGTGAGCTTCCAGTTTCTTTGTCTGAGGGAGATCTGGCAAATTCTGAGACATTCTGGGAATCTCCCTACAAATATTGACACCATACCAAGGAATCCCTACAAAAATTAATGCATTCCAAAGAATACCCTAAAGAAGATAATGCACTCCAAGGAACTCCTTACAAATATTAACACGCTACTAGAGAAACTTGACAAATACTGACACACTGCCTGAGTCTCACTACAAATACTAATACGCTCCAGAAACTCCCCATTTCAATAGTGTGTCAATATTGTGGGGTTTCGCCAGTAGTGTCAGTATTTGTAGCTTGTCACGAGTTGTGTGTCAATATTTTGTAGGCTGTCATGGGTAGTGTGCCAATATTTCTGAACTGTCACTGGTATTGTGTCAATATTTGTAGACTGTTGCCGGTATTGTGTCAATATTTGTGGGGTTTCACCGGTAATGTGTCAATATTTATAGGCTGTCATGGATAGAGTGTCCATATTTGCAGGCTGTCATGGGTAGTGTTTCTATAGGTATGTGTAGAGAAAAAGATTGGTGAAGACAAATGTAGGTCCCTTACAGTCAGAAACAGGGGAATTTATTATGGGGAACAAAGAAATGTCTGACCAACTAAATGCATGATAATAATAATAATATATAAACAAGAAATGCTGGAACCACTCAGCAGGTCTGGCAGCATCTGTGGAAAGAGAAGCAGAGTTAACGTTTCGGATCAGTGACCCTTCTTCGGAACTGACGAATATTTGAAATGTCACAGGTTATAAGCAAGTGAGGTGGGGTGGGGCAAGAGATAACAAAGGAGAAGGTGCAGATTGGACAAGGCCACATAGCTGACCAAAAGGTCATGGAGCAAAGGCAAACAATATGTTAATGGTGTGTTGAAAGACAAAGCATTAGTACAGATAAGGTGTTAACGGACTGAAGATTGAACAGCAGCAAGTGCAAACATGAAAAAAAACCTAACTAAATGCATACTTTGGTTCTGTCTTCACAAAGGAGGACACAAATATCATACCAGAAATGTTGGGGAACACAGGGCTTAGTGAGAGAGAGGAACTGAAGGAAATCAGTATCAGTAGAGAAATTCTTTTTTTCTTTGGGCCTCCTTATCTCGAGAGACAATGGATACGCGCCTGGAGGTGGTCAGTGGTTTGTGAAGCAGCGCCTGGAGTGGCTATAAAGGCCAATTCTGGAGTGACAGGCTCTTCCACAGGTGCTGCAGAGTAGAGAAATGGTGTTGGGGAAATTGATGGGATTGAAAACCGATAAATCCCCAGGGCCTGATAATCTACATCCCAGAGTACTTAAGAGTTGGATGTAGGGATTTCTTGGTACGGTGTCAATATTTGTAGGGAGTTTCCCAGAATGTCTCAGTAGAAATAGTGGATGCATTGGTGGTCATCTTCCAAAATTCCATCGACTCTGGAACAGTTCCTACAGATTGGAGGGTAGTTAATGTAATCCCACTATTTAAAAAGGGAGATAGAGAGAAAACAGGGAATTATAGACCAGTCAGCCTGACGTCGGTAGTGGGGAAAATTCTAGAGTCCATTATCAAAGATTTTATAGCAGAGCACTTGGAGAACAGTGGTAGAATCAGACAGAATCAGCATGGATTTACGAAAGGGAAATCATGCTTGACATATCTACTAGAGTTCTTCGAGAATGTAACCAGTAGAGTTGATGAGGGGGAGCCAGTGGATGTGGTTTATTTGGACTTTCAGAAGGCTTTCGACAAAGTCCCACATAAGAGATTCGCGTGTAAAAATAAAGCGCATGGGATTGGGGGTAGTGTATTGCGATGGACAGAAAATTGGTTGGCCGATAGGAAACAAAGAGTAGGAATAAACAGGTCTTTTTCCAAATGGCAGGCAGTGACTAGTGGGGTACCGCAGGGATCGGTGTTAGGACCCCAGCAATTCACAATATATATTAATGATTTAGATGAGGGAATTAAATGTCATATCTCCAACTTTGCAGATGACACAAAACTGGGTGGGAGGGTGAGTTGTGAGGAGGATGCAGAGAGGCTTCAGGGTGATTTGGACAAGTTAAATGAGTGGGCAAATGCATGACAGATGCAGTATAATGTGGATAAATATGAGGTTATCCACTTTGGTAGCAAAAACAGGAAGGCAGATTATTATCTGAACGGCTGTAAACTGAGAGAGGGGAATATGCAACGAGACCTGGGTGTTCTCGTACACCAGTCGCTGAAGGTAAGCATGCAAGTGCAACAGGCAGTAAAAAATGCAAATGGTATGTTGTCCTTCATAGCGAGAGGATTTGAGTACAGGAGCAGGGATGTCTTGCTGAAATTATACAGGGCCTTGGTGAGGCCATACCTGGAATATTGTGTGCAGTTTTGGTCTCCTTATCTGAGGAAGGATGTTCTTGCTATAGAGGGAGTGCAGCGAAGGTTTACCAGACTGATTCCTGGGATGGCGGGACTGACGTATGAGGAGAGATTGAGTCAGTTAGAATTATATTCGCTGGAGTTCAGAAGAGTGAAGGGGGATCTCATAGAAACCTATAAAATTCTAAAAGGACTTGACAGGGTAGATGCAGGAAGGATGTTCCCGATGGTGGGGGAGTCCAGAACCAGGGGTCATAGTCTAACGATACGGGGTAAACCTTTCAGGACTGAGATGAGGAGAAATTACTTCACCCAGAGAGTGATGAGCCTGTGGAATTCGCTACCACAGAGAGCAGTTGAGGTCAAAACGTTGTATATTTTCAAGAAGGAGTTAGATATAGCTCTTGGGGTGAAAGGGATCAAAGGGTATGGGGGAAAGCGGGAACAGGTTACTGAGTTGGATGATCAGCCATGATCATAATGAATGGCGGAGCAGGCTCGAAAGGCCGAATGGCCTACTCCTGCTCCTATTTTCTATGTTTCTGTTTGTGAACTTTCGCCAGTAATGTGTCAATATTTGTGGGGTTTTGCCGGTAGTTGGTAAAAATTGAAAGATCCAATTGCCCTTCCACTGCCTTTTGGAGAAAAGAATTGCAGATTTCTACCACCCTTTGTGTGGAAAAATTGCTTCCTGATTTCAACCCCAAACAGCCTAGCACTTATTTATGATTGTGCTCTCTTGTTCTGGATTCCCCATCCAGAGGAAATGGTTTCTCTGTATCTACCATATTAAATTCATTTAACATTTTAAACACTCCAGTCATCTACAACCTTCTACACGCAATTGGCTACAAGCCAGGTTTATGGAACCTGTCCTCACAATTTAATCTTTTAAGTCTTGGTATCATTCTGTCATGGCTAATATATTAACAATTAATACATTAACAATGAGCTCAGTAGACTCAATGTGGACATTGCAGCACTTCAGGAGACACGTCTCCCTGCGGGCGGATCTCTAAGAGAGCAAGACTACACCTTCTACTGGCAGGGTAGGGATCCTGAAGGACCAAGACAGCATGGAGTGGGCTTCGCTATCAGAAAGTCTTTGCTCAGCATGATAGAGCCACCTTCAACTGGCTCGGAACGCATACTGTCCATCCGACTGCCCACCGCCTCTGGTCCAGTATACCTGCTTAGCATCTATGCTCCCACACTCTGCTCCCCACCTGAAGTTTAAGACCAGTTCTATGAGGAATTCCATAATATCATTAGTAGCATTCCTAATACCGAACATTTGTTCCTGCTGGGGGACTTTAATGCCAGGGTTGGGGCCGTCCATGACTTGTGGCCCGCCTGCCTTGGGCACTATGGCATTGGAAGGATAAATGAGAATGGACAGAGACTGCTGGAGTTATGTACCTATCACAACCTCTGCATCACCACCTCGTTCGTTCATACTAAACCCTGTCACCAGGTTTCATGGAGGCACCCAAGAGCACGCCGTTGGCACCAGCTGGAACTGGAGTGCTGACTTGGGTTACATTAGAGTGCTAAAGTGGGAGTTTTGAGACTGAGGGTCATTAAGGGTTAGTTTTAACTAAAGTCTAGTTTTTATTTAGCAAATTAACTTAACAGTTGCTGTTTGGGTTGGAGAAGGTGAGTTTTCGACCAGCTTTAAACAGAGTTCACTCAGGCTCTGCTTGCAGCTGCACCTTGTTAATTAGATAATTGGCTTAAACCAGTTTTCAGGGGCTAGAGTCAGACAGTATAATAGTGGGTCATCTTACAGTGCTGACTTTGTTTGCACTGGAATGCTGACTTGGGTTGCATTAGAGTGCTAAAGTGGGAGTTTTGTGACTGAGGGAGTTTTGTGAGGAGGGAGTGAGGAGCTGCTTTCATTTCCTACCTGTCCTCAAAGAGCGTGAGGGGAGCCGAGAGTTTCCACAGAGCACAGTTGACTGGTGAGTAAGTCCTGGTGGGTATTTTCAAGCTGGATTGAATTGTAAGTCATTGTTTTAGAAAGACTAAGTTGATTTTTTTTATTATAATAGTCTTCTAAAGTTTTAAATTTAAAGGGTTTAGTCATGGCAGGAGAGCTTAAAGCCGTGGTTTGCTCCTCTTGCTGCATGTGAGAATCCGGGAACATTTCCACTCCCTGGGACCAGCATGTGTGCAGGAAGTGTGTACAGCTGCAGCTCCTGGAAGCTCGGGTTTCAGAGCTGGAACGGCGGCTGGAAACACTGTGGAGCATCCGCGAGTCTGAGAGCATTGTGGATAGCACGTATAGAGAGGTAGTCACACCGCAGCTGAAGGGACTTGAGGAAGGAAGGGAATGGGTGACCACCAGGCAGTCCAAGAGAATCAGGCAGGTAGTTCAGGAGTCCCCTGGGGTCCCACTTGCAAATCGGTATTCCATTTTGGAGGCTGATGAGGCTGGTTCCTCCAGGGATTGTGGACAGAGCCAAGCTTCTGGCACCACAAACAGCCTGTCTGCACAGGAAGGGGGAAAGAGAGGAAGAGCAATCGTAATAGGGGATTCTATAGTCAAGGGAACAGATAGGTGCTACTGTGGCCGTCAACGTGACTCCAGGATGGTGTGTTGCTTCCCTGGTGCCAGGGTCCGGGATGTCACTGAACGGCTGCAGGGCATCCTGAAGGGGGAGGGTGATAAGGCAGAGGTCATGGTACATGTTGGTACCAATGACAGGTAGAAAGAGGGATGAGGTCTTGTATCAAGAATTCAGGGAGTTAGGCAGCAGACTAAAAAGCAGGACCTCTCGGGTTGTAATCTCTGGATTACTCCCAGTGCCACGTGCTAGCGAGTATAGAAATAGGAGAATAGCACAGATGAATGCGTGGCTTAAGAGTTGGTGCAGGAGGGAGGGTTTTAGATTCTTGGACCTTTGGGACCGTTTCTGGGGAAGGTGGGACCTGTACAAGCAGGACGGTCTACATCTGAACCAGAGGGGGACTAACATCCTTGCTGGCGGGTTTGCTAGTGCTGTTGGGAGGAGTTTAAACTAATTTGGCAGGGGGAGGGGACGCAGACTCCTAGCAGAATAGGGACACAGCTAAACACAGGAAAGCAAACAAGTCAGAGGGAATACAATGGAAGTAAGTTTCAAGGGAGTAAGACCAGGATGGATGGCCTCTACTTTAATGCCAGGAGTATTACAGGTAAAACGGATGAGTTAAGGGCAAGGATTGACACGTGGAATTGTGATATAGTAGCCATCACGGAGACATGGTTGAGGGAGGGGCAGGATTGGCAGCTCAATATCCCGAGATATAGAATCTTCAGGCGGAACAGAGGAGGGGGTAAAAGAGGAGGGGGCATTGCAATATTAGTTAAGGAGTCAGTTACTGCAGTAAGGAGAGATGATATCTTGGAGGGGGCATCAAATGAAGCTTTATGGGTAGAGTTTAGGAATAAAAAAGGGACAGCCACATTGCTAGGTGTTTATTATAGATCCCCAGATAGTCAGCAGGAAATTGAGGAGCAAATGTGTGCGTAATTCGCAGAGATGTGTAAAAATAATAATAGGGTAATTATATTAGGTGATTTCAACTTTCCCAACATTAATTGGGATAGTCATCTTGTTAAGGGCTTAGATGGGTTGGAGTTCTTAAAATGTATACAGGAGAACATTTGAGCTCAATATGTAGAGGATCCAACAAGGGAGGGTGCAGTGCTGGACCTAATTCTGGGGAATGAAGCCGGACAGGTGGTTGATGTGTTGGTGGGGGAGCATTTTGGTGATAGCGACCACAACATGGTACAATTTAAGCTTGTTATGGAGAAAGAAATAGACAAGTTGCAAAAAACTTGGATTGGGGGAGAGCGAATTTTAGTAAAATAAGGCAGGATCTGGCCAAGGTAGACTGGAAAGAGTTACTTGTTGGGAAATCTACAGAAGAGCAGTGGGGGGCATTCAACAAGGAAATGGGGAGGGTCCCCCTCTAGGGTAACAGGTAGGAGCAACAAGCCCAGAGAACCATGGATGACCAGAAACATTCAGGGTACGATGAGAAGGAAAAGAGAGGCTTTTAGCAAATACAAGGAGAGCAAATCAACGGAAACATTAATGGAGTACAGAAAGTGTAGGATGGAGCTTAAGAAAGCAATTAGAAGAGCAAAGAGGGGATATGAGAAAGCTCTGGCTGGTAAAAGTAGGGAAAATCCCAAGATATTCTATAAGTATATCAATGGGAAGAGGATAACCAGGGAAAGAGTAGGACCCATTAGGGACCAAGGGGGAAATCTGTGGGTGGAGCCAGAGGACATTGGTAGGGTGTTGAACGAATATTTCACATCTGTCTTCACCCAAGAGAATGAGGATGTAGATATGGAACTCAGAGAGAGAGAGACTGTGAGGTTCTTGAGAAAATTGTCATAGGGAGTGACAAGGTATTGGAGGTTCTGGCAGGCTTAAAAGTAGACAAATCTCCAGGTCCGGATGATTTGTGACCCAGGATTCTGTGGGAGGCGAGGGTGGCGATTGCAGGGGCTCTGACCCTAATTTTTAATTCCTCTCTGGCCACGGAGGAGGTGCCAGAGGACTGGAGAACAGCTAATGTGGTCCCACTGTTTAAGAAAGGTTGTAGAGATAAGCCAGGGAACTATAGAGTGAGTCTCACGTCAGTGGTAGGGAAACTATTGGAGAAACTTCTGAAGGAGAGAATCTATCTCCACTTGGAGAGGTAAAATTTGATTAGGAATAGTCAGCATGACTTTGTCAGAGGGAGATCATGCCGAACAAATCTGATTGAATTTTTTGAGCATGTGACCAGGTGTGTAGATGAGGGTAGTGCAGTTGATATAGTTTACATGGTTTTCAGCAAAGCCTTTGACAAGGTCCCACATGGGAGACTTATCAAGAAAGCAAATGCACATGGGATACAAGGTAACTTGATAAGGTGGATTCAAAATTGGCTTAGCTGTAGGAGACAGAGAGTGATGACAGACGGTTGTGTTAGTGACTGGAAGCCAGTGTCCAGTGGCATACCGCAGGGATCTGTGCTGTGTCCCCTATTGTTTGTCATTTATATAAACGACATGGATGACTATGTGGGGGGTAGGATCAGTAAGTTCGCAGATGACACTAAGATTGGCCGATTGGTTAACAGTGAGGTTGAGTGTCTTGGGTTACAGGAAGATATAGACGGGATGGTCAAATGGGCAGAAAAGTGGCAGATGGAATTTAACACTGAAAAGTGTGAGGTGATACACTTTGGAAGGAGTAATGTGACACAAAAGTTCTGAGGAACAAAGGGACCTTGGCGTGTTTGTCCATAGATCTCAGAAGGCAGAAGGGCAGGTTAATAGGGTGGTGAAAAAGGAATATAGGACATTTGCCTTTATCAATCAAGGCATAGATTACAAAAGCAGGGAAGTCATGTTGGAGTTGTATAGAACTTTGGTAAGGCCACAGCTGGAGTACTGTGTGCAATTCTGGTCGCCACATTATAGGAAGGATGTGATTGCACTGGAGAGGGTTCAGAGGCGATTCACCAGGATGGTGTCTGGGATGGAACATTTAAGCTATGAAGAGAGGTTGGATAGGTTGTTTTTGCTGGAGCAGAGAAGACTGAGGGGTGACCTGATCAAGGTGTACAAGATTATGAGGGTCATGGACAGGGTGGATAGGGAACAGCTGTTCTCCTTAGTTGAAGGGTCAGTTACGAGGGGACACAAGTTTAAGGTGAGGGGCAGGAGGTTTAAGGGGGATTTGAGGAAGAAAATTTTTACCCAGAGTGTGGTGACGGTCTGGAATGCCCTGCCTGGGAGGGTGGTAGAGGCGGGTTGCCTCACATCCTTTAAAAAGTACCTGGATGAGCACTTGGCATGTCATAACATTCAAGGCTTTGGGCCAAGTGCTGGCAAATGGGATTAGGTAGACAGGTCAGGTGTCTTTAATGCATCGGTGGAGACTCGATGGGCTGAAGGGCCTCTTCTGCACTGTATTATTCTGTGATTCTGGGAAGGCGAGCCTCTATAAACAGTGTCCAAATCGCACACAGCTTCCACAGTGCGGACTGCGACACATATCACTCCGTGGTGTGCAGCAAAGTTAGACTCAAACCAAAGAAGCTACATCACTCTAAGCAGAAGGGTTGCCCGCACATCAACACTAATAGAATTTCTTATCCACAGCTGTTACATAAGTTTCTAAATTCACTTGAAAAATCCCTTCAAAACACTCCTGCAGGGGATGCAGAGACGAAATGGGCCCACATCAGAGACGCCATCTATGACTCAGCAATGACCATCTTTGGCAAACGTGAGAAACAGAATGCAGACTGGTTTCAATTTCACTTTGAAGAGCTGGAACCAGTCATAGCCACTAAGTGCACTGCACTGTTGAACTACAAGAAAGCCCCCAGCGTGTTAACATCCGTAGCACTTAAAATAGTCAGGAGCGCCGAATAAAGAACAGCCAGGCACTGTGCAAATGACTACTGGCAACACCTATGCAGTCGTATTCAGCTGGCCTCCGATACCAAAAACATCAGAGGAATGTATAATGGCGTCAAGAGAGCTTTTGGGCCAACCATCAAGAAGATCGCCCCCCTCAAGTCTAAATCTGGGGACACGATCACTGACCAACACATGCAAATGGACCGCTGGGTGGAGCACTACCTAGAAATGTACTCCAGGGAAAATGTTGTCACTGATTCCGCCCTCAATGCAGCCCAGTCTCTGCCAGTCATGGATGAGCTGGACGAACAGCCAACAAAATCGGAACTCAGTGATACCATTGATTCTCTAGCCATTGGAAAAGCCGGCATTACCTCTGAAATAATCAAGAGTGCCAAGCCTGCTATACTCTCAGCACTCCATGAATTGCTTTGTCTGCGCTGGGATGAGGGAACAGTACCACAGGACATGCGCGATGCCAAAATCATCACCCTCTATAAGAACAAGGGTGACCGCAGTGACTGCAACAACTACCATGGAATCTCCCTGCTCAGCCTTGTGGGGAAAGGCTTCACTCGTGTCCTTTTAAACAGACTGCAGAAACTGGCTGAGCGTGTCTACCCTGAGGCACAGTGTGGCTTTCGAGCAGAGAGATCCACCATTGACATGCTGTTCTCCCTTCGCCAGCTACAGGAGAAATGCAGCTACAGAACAACAGATGCCTCTCTACATTGCTTTCATAGATCTCACCAAAGCCTTTGACCTTGTCAGCAGACGTGGTGTCTTCAGACTACTAGCAAAGATCGGATGTCCACCAAAGCTACTAAGTATCATCACCTCATTCCATGACAATATAAAAGGCACAATTCAGCATAGCGGTACCTCATCAGACCCCTTTCCTATCCTGAGTGGCGTGAAACAGGGCTGTGTTCTCACACCTACACAGTTTGGGATCATCTTCTCACTGCTGCTCTCACATGCATTCAAGTCTTCAGAAGAAGGAATTTTCCTCCACACAAGATTAGATGGCAGATTGTTCAACCTTGGAGCGAAGACCAAAGTACGGAAGGTCCTCATCAGGGAACTCCTCTTTGCTGACGATGCTGCATTAACATCTCACACTGAAGAGTGTCTGCAGAGACTCATCGACAGGATTGCGGCTGCCTGCAATGAATTTGGCCTAACCATCAGCCTCAAGAAAACGAACATCATGGGACAGGACATCAGAAATGCTCCATCCATCAATATCGGCGACCAAGCTCTGGAAGTGGTTCAAGAGTTCACCTACCTAGGCTCAACTATCACCAGTAACCTGTCTCTTGATGCAGAAATCAACAAGCGCATGGCAAAGGCGTCCACTGCTATGTCCAGACTGGCCAAGAGGGTGTGGGAAAATGGTGCACTGACATGGAACACAAAAGTCCGAGTGTTTCAAGCCTGTGTCCTCAGTACTTTGCTCTACGGCAGCGAGGCCTGGACAATGTATGTTAGCCAAGAGCAACGTCTCAACTCATTCCATCTTCGCTGCCTCCGGAGAATCCTTGGCATCAGGTGGCAGGACCGTATCTCCAATGCAGAAATCCTCGAGGTGGCCAACATCCCCAGCATATACACCCTACTGAGCCAGCAGCGCTTGAGATGGCTTGGCCATGTGAGCCGCATGGAAGATGGCAGGATCGCCAAGGACGCATTGTACAGCGAGCTCGTCACTAGTATCAGACCCACCGGCCGTCCATGTCTCCGCTTTAAAGACGCCTGCAAAAGCGACATGAAGTCCTGTGACATTGATCACAAGTCGTGGGAGTCAGTTGCCAGTGATCGCCAGAGCTGGCGGACAGCCATAAAGGCGGGAACTAAAGTGTGGCGAGTCGAAGAGACTTAGCAGTTGGCAGAAAAAAAGGCAGAAGCGCAAGGAGAGAGCCAACTGTGTAACAGCCCCGACAACCATTTTTATCTGCAGCACCTGTGGAAGAGTCTGTCACTCTAGAATTGGCCTTTATAGCCACTCCAGGCGCTGCTCCACAAACCACTGACCACCTCTTACCCATTGTCTCTCGAGACAAGGAGGCCAAAGAAGAAGAAAGAAGATCATTCAGTCATGGCTAATACATCCTTCCTGAGGTTTGTTACCTGAAACCGAACGTAGCACAGCTGATGGGCCAACTGAAGGGTATAGTTGAAGCATAACCTGTCCTTTGTATTCCAATCCACCTGAGATAAAGGCCAATATTCTGTTAGCCTTTTTGATTAATTTTTTGAACCTGTGCATTAACATTGTGATCTGTGATTTGCTCCTCCTGAGTCCCTAGTCTGTCACCATTAAGAAAATATTTCAATTTGTCTTTCTTTGATCTGAAATGGATGACCTCATACTTCCCCACATTGAACTCTAGCTTATTCAAGAAAGGGTGTAAGGACAGTCCTAGCAACTACAGGCTAGTTGGTTTAACATCAGTGGTAGTTAAGGTTTGAGAAACAATAATCAGGGAAAAAATCAACAGGCACTTGCAGTGGCTCGAGTTAATTAAGGAGAGCCAGCACGGATTTGTAAAAGGCAGCTCATGCTTGACTAATCTAATTGCATTTTTTGATGACATAACAGAGAAGGTTGACAAATGCGGTGGATGTTGTCGATCTGGATTTTAAGAAAGATTTGATAAAGTACCACAAAAAAGGCTTGTTAACAAAATTGAGGCTTATGGAATAGGAGGATCAGTGTCCAATTGGGTAAATGTTTAGTTTAAGGACAGAAACAGCGAGTCATAGTAAATGGTTGCTTTTTAGACTGGAGGATGGTGGAGTTCCCCAAAGGTCAGTGCTAGGACCACTTTTTTTTTGCCAATGATAAATGACTTGGATCTTGGAATACAGACTAGAATTTCAAAATTTACTGATGATACCAAACTTGGAGGAGTGGCAAACAGTGCGAATGATAAGAACCACCTGCAATGGGGCATAGATGGGCTAACAGAAAGGGCAGATAAATGGCAGATGCAATTTAATGCAGACAAGTGTGAGGTGATGCATTTTGGCAGAAGGGATACAGTGAAACACAAGAAACAGAAACAGAAGCAGGAGTAGACCATATGGCCCGGCGATCCCTGCTCTACCATTCAGTGCAATCGTGGCTGCTCTTAGGCTTCAGCGCCACTTTCCTGCCTGCTCGCCATATCCCTCGATTCTCTGAGAGACAAAAATCTGTCTATCCCAGCCTTAAGTATATTCAACGATGCAGCATCCACAACCCTCTGAGGTAGAGAATTCCAAGGATTCACAACCCTTTGAGTGAAGTAATTTCTCCTCATCTCAGCACTAAATGATTGGCCCCTTATCCTGAGACGGTGCCCCCGTGTTTTAGATTCCCCGACAAGTGGAATAAATCTGTCAGCGTCAACCCTATCCAGCACCTTCATAATCTTGTATGTTTCAATGAGGTTGCCTCCTGTTCCTCTAAACTCCAGAGAATATGGTCCCAATTTACTCAGGGTGAGGCAATATAGACTTAATGGCACAGTTCTAAAGAATGTGCAGGAACAAAGGGACCTCGGGGTGCCTGGGCATCGATCTTTGAAGATGGCAAGTCATAGTGAGAGAGTGGTTAGCAAAGCATATGGGTTCTTGGGCTTCATAAATAGAGGTATTGAGTACAAAGGTTATACTGAACCTTTATAAAGCTCTGGTTAAGCCCCCAACTAGAGTATTGCATCTAGTTCTGGTCAGCACACTTCAGGAAGGATGTGGGGGCCCTTGAGAGGGTGCAGAGGAGATTTACCAAAATGGTTCCAGGGATGGGGGATTTTAGTTACAAGGTTAGGTTGAAAAAGCTGGGTTTGCTTTTCCCTGGAGCAAAGGAGATTGAGGGTAGAATTAATAAAGGTGGAGAAGATTATGACAAGCTTAGATAAGTTAGACAAGAAAAAACTGTTCCTATTAACTGATGGTACAAAGACTAGGAGACACAGGGGGCAAGAGATGCAAGGGGAATGTGAGGAAGAACTTTTTTAGGCAGTAAGTGGTAATGGCCTGGAACTCGCTGCCCATGTGAGTGGTGGAAGCGGAGACAATCAATGATTTCAAAAGGAAATTGGATGGACACTTGAAGGAAATAAAACTGCAGGGCTATGGGGACCGGGCAGGGGATTGGGACTGACTGGATTGTTCCGCGGAGTGCTGGCATGAACACGACGGACCAAATGGCCTCCTTCTGTGCTGTATATGACTCTTAACTCTCTTGATCTGTCGTGGCTTGGCCCACTCGCTCATTCTATTCCTTATAGCTTTCTGCTCCCAGCCACACAACTTACTGTGCTTCTTAACTCAGTGTGATCTGCAAACTGGGAATTATCTGTTTCTTCATCCAAGTCATTGATCTAGGCCGTGAAAAGATGAGGTCCAGTACAGATCTCTGTGGAACTCCACTCATCACATTCTGCCAATCAGAATTTATTTCCTTTATCCCTACTCTCTGTCTTCTACCTCCCAACCAATTACTAACACATCACAAGGTTCCGTGTGATAATCCCTGATGTGGAACCTTATCAAATGCCTTCTTGTGGTCCATATTGACAACATCCATTGACACTCCCTTATTAACTATGCCAGTGGCCTCCTTCAAAAATTTAACCAGGTTACTCAGACGAGCTACCCTTCACAAATCCATGCTGACTTTCTTTGATCAGCTCATACTTGTTAAAGTGCTCCATCATTCTGTCCTGTGTTCCAATCAATTTTTCACCATAAAATCTCACAAACAGCAAGTGAAATGAAGAACCCATTATTCATTTTGGTGTTGTTGTTTGAGAAAGGAATATTGGCCAGGATATCTGAGAACTCCTTTGCTTTTGTTTGAATAATGGGATGAGATCCTTTATGCCTGCCCGAACAGGTAGGCGGAACCTCAGTCTAACATCTCATCCAAAAGAGTGATCTAGTTGCAAGCAAGATACTTAGCTTGGATTGAAAACATCAAATTGGTGTTTTAATAGGCCTCGGGCAAGACACGATTCGGAAGACATTTTTTCTTCTCATTGCATAGATTATGGAATTAGACTCCAGCTAAGGCAATTAATGCTATGGAGAAAGAAGCAGAGTTAATTGAGTTCTGAAGAAATGTTAACTCTGCTTCTCTCTCCACACATGCTGCCAGACCTGCTGAGTATTTCCAGCACTTCCTGTTTTAATTTCATATTTCCAGCACCTGCAGTATTTTGCTTTTGTAATGCAGCTAATGGTGTGTTGATTCATCCTTAAAAAGAGCTGGACATATATTTGTTGGGAATAATAGAGATGTTTGTTCAGTATAGCATCCAATGTGGTCCTTGAGCTTTTATAACCATAGAAATATCATGCTGAGGAAAGCGATTGTTCTGTGATGAATGATGAAAGATGTAAGTCACCACAGATAAAACCAGAAAGACTGGAAATGCAAACACAGGGGTTCACTTCAACAGTTAAAATGGAACAGGGAACTTAATGTACCCATTTCCGCCCCAATCTGGCTGACTGCAATAATAAGTAGCATATGGTGAGGACACCCACCTGAAACTAGCAGAGTCCTAGAGTCCTTTTTAAATATGCAGATCAGGGTTTCATGATGTCACTGGGGTCTGATCTGCCAGTTTAACCCGAGGCCTGAGTGGGAAAGCATTGATGCCAGGAACAGGAGCCAGGGCTAGGAGAGGGCCAACAAGGTAAGTTTTTAAGTTTGTTTTTAGTTTCTTTGTGTGCCAGGAAGAGCATCAGTGCTCCTCTGGGCTCCATAAGTAAACTTTGGGTCTTCCCCTGACTGGGCTTGCTCTCCGGAACTTGTGCCAGGGTGCGGACCTGCTGTTACCTGATTTTAATGATCAGGAAGCCACCTTCCATCCCATTATTTGGGAAATCATAAGCATCATTTTAATCAAACCCAGCCATTAAAACTGACCGAGCCTGTTGTCACACCCAGACGTGTACTTGGTTTGGTTTGTGTGTTTCTGTCTGGGAGTGAAAATCGAGCCCACTGTGTCCATCAACAACCAAAAAGAGACACGTCAAGGGGAGACCATTATTGCAGCCACCAATAAAGAGCATTATTGCTATTTTATATGATGACTTTGTTAATACCCATCTTCTGCAGGTTGGAGCATTGAATCAGTGGGTCTTCTAATCGTTTCACTTGTTTTCATGGTTTCACCAGCGGTAATGTATTTTGGAAAAAGGATGGGTCCGTGTCAACCGTTTTGGTCAAATAGCTGTAAGTAAAAAGCTTAATCTTTTTGTACTATAGGTGTATGCTGTGTCCATAATATATTATTTATATATTACCCCATTTCTACTTTTATTAACAGCTTTAAATGATATAACATGACAAATATAACATCTTGTTGCTTTTAAATCTGGCCTAAAATGGTCTTCACACCAGTTTTGCTTAAGTGCCAAATTTAAGGAGCAAATTTGTTATGCTGGAACGTATTTTGTGCTGGGTAACTTTACTTGCCATCACATTCTTTTAATTCTCCTGTTACAAGTACTATTATATAGCGGTGAAATGTTAGCACTTGTACTTGCAAAAGAATATAAATTTCACAAGATAATGGAAATTGCAAAGTAAATGGGTGCCAATACTATATTGCCTCGAGGCAACAGTGATCATAATGTAATGTAACTAGTAGAGTTGAAGAGGGACAGCCAGTGGATGTGGTTTATTTGGACTTTCAGAAGGCTTTCGACAAAGTCCCACATAAGAGATTAGCATGTAAAATTAAAGCACATGGGATTGGGGAGTAGTGTATTATGATGGATAGAAAATTGGTTGGCAGACAGTAACAAAGAATAGGAACAAACGGGTCTTTTTCCGAAAGGCAGGCAGTGACTAGTGGGATGCTAGGGATTGGTGCTAGGATCCCAGCTATTCACAATATATATTAATGATTTAAATGAGGGAACTAAATGTAATATCTCCAACTTTGCAGATGACACGAAACTGGGTGGAAGGGTGAGTTGTAAGGAGGATGCAGAGAGGCTTCAGTGTGATTTGGACAAGTTGAGTGAGTGGGCAAATGCATGGCAGATGCAGTATAATGTGGATAAATGTGAGGTTATCCACTTTGGTAGCAAAAACAGGAAGGCAGATTATTATCTGAATGGCTATAAACTGAGAGAGGGGAATATGCAGTGAGACCTGGGTGTTCTCGTACACCAGTCGTTGAAGGTAAGCATGCAGGTGCAACAGGTGGTAAAAAAGGCAAATGGTATGTTGGCCTTCATAGCGAGAGGATTCGAGTACAGGAGCAGGGATGTCTTGCTGCAATTATACATGGCCTTGGTGAGACCACACCTGGAATATTGTGAACAGTTTTGGTGTCCTTATCTGAGGAAAGATGTTCTTGCTATAGAGGGAGTGCAGCGAAGGTTTACCAGACTGATTCCTGGGATGGCGGGACTGACGTATGAGGAGAGATTGAGTTGGTTAGGATTATATTCGCTGGAGTTCAGAAGAGTGAGGGGAGATCTCATGGAAACCTATAAAATTCTAACAGGACTTGACCAGGTAGATGCAGGAAGGATGTTCCCAATGGTGGGGGAGTCCAGAACCAGGGGTCATAGTCTAAGGATACGGGGTAAACCTTTCAGGACTGAGATGAGGAGAAATTACTCACCCAGAGAGTGGTGAACCTGTGGAATTCACTACCACTGAAAGCAGTTGAGGCCAAAACATTGTATGTTTTCAAAAAGGAGTTAGATATATCTCTTGGGTTTAAAGGGATCAAAGGATATGGGGGAAAAGCGGGAACAGGTTACTGAGTTGGATGATCAGCCATGATCATAATGAATGGCGGAGCAGGCTCGAAGGGCCGAATGGTCTACTCCTGCTCCTATTTTCTATGTTCCTATGTTTCTATAATATGATAGAATTTTACATTCAGTTTGAGGGTAAGAAGTGTGCGTTTAAGACTAGTGTCTTAAATTTAAATAAAGGCAATTTCAAAGATATGAAGACAGAGGTGGCTAAAGTGAAGGTACAGCAAGTGATAAGGAAGGCAAATGGAATGTTAGTGTTTATTGTATGGATATCAAGTATAAAAGTAGGGAAATGTAGCTATAGCTGTACAGGGCCTTAGTGCGACTGCATCTGGAGTACTGTGTACAGTTTTGGTCTCCTTACTTAAGAAAGGATATAAATGCATTAGAAACAGTTCAGGAAGGTTCACTCAACTGATTGCTGGGATGAAAGGGTTATCTTATGAGGAAATGTTGAGCAGGTTGAGCCTGTGCCAATTAGAGTTTAGAAGAATGAGAGGTGATCATATTGAAACATATAAGATCCTGAAGGGACTTGACAGGGTAGATGCTGAGAGGATGTTTCCTCTTGTGGAGGAGTCTAGAACTAGGGAACACAGTTTAAAAATTAGGGGTCTCCCATTCAAGACAGAGATTATTTTGGGAGAGAAATGCAATACTGTACTGATGTGCCTCCTGGCTTGCTGTAATCATGTGACCTCTACCATGAGGCATCAATCAGAGGTCAGTTCAATAAAGACACAATGCAAACAAGACTGTTGTGTCCTGTGAGCTCGTAACATGATGTCAGGAGCTGAGATTGAATGTTGAAGGGCTGTATAGAAGCACAGCTACTAAAAAAGGAACACAAGAATGTTCAGAGATGCTGATAGTTGCTAAAAGCCACAGGAAGCCACAGAATTGGAACAAAGAAGTACTGAAAGCACTGGGTAAGACACAGTGTCTGCAAATCTTCCTCTCCTGGCACCAGTCGAAATGAAAGGTGATATGATGCAGAACTGGCAGTTTTTCCACTCACAATGGCAAAATTACAAAATTGCGACAGATGTAACTGACAAATCAGAGCAGCTACAAGTAGCTACACTTTATCACTGTTGGGGAGAGACTGTTACAAAATGTATTCCACCCTAAATCCAGAGAACAAAAAAAAAGGACAGCAGAAATTTTGAAAGCCTTGAAGGCATGCTTTGAACCCCAAATGACATAACTTATGAACGGTATGTGCTCAATGTTAGGGCCCAAGGTGAAAAAGAGTCGATCGATCAATATGTGACTGCATTAACACAGCTCACAGAATCCTGTGAATTTGCATAACTAAAAGATGATCTAATTAATGACAGGATTGTATTAGGCATAAGAGATCCCACAGTGACAGCATGTCTACTGAGAGAGGGGAAACTTACTCTCAGGATAGCGATCGACATGTGTAGAAGCGCTGAGGTTGTAAATCAGCAGCTAGAGTATATTCAAAGCAGAACAGACCAGAACTTGCATTATGCTGATAGACATTCCAAGCCAAAAGGGCAGAAAGATCACAAACAAAGGGCAGGATGCAAATAGTGCGGAGGACGTCACACAAAGTAAAAGAAGGCATTTCCAGCATGGGGAAAGCAGTGTTCTCATTGCAAGAAGTTGAATCATACTGTGTACAGGTGTTTGATTAGATTAGATTAGATTAGAGATACAGCACTGAAACAGGCCCTTCGGCCCACCGAGTCTGTGCCGACCACCCATTTATACTTAACCTACACTAATCCCATATTCCTACCACATCCCCACCTATCTATATTTCCCTCCCACCTACCTATACTAGGGGCAATTTCTAATGGCCAGTTTACCTAGTTAGAAGGAAGTACAACAAGCTGGTACGGATGGCCACTGGAGAGAGATCAGCTGAAGATTCTGACGAATCACTATACACCATACAACAAGTTGGTTCAGTCAGGTTGATAGGTGATAAGTGGTTTGTGACTGTTGGAATGATGACTGCAGAGGGAGAACATCAAGTAAACATAAAGTGTCAGATAGACGCCGGTGCGTCATGCAACGTCATGACGTTCACTGACCTGTGCGAAGTGGCTCGACATAGCGATCCAAAAATGAAGCCCTCGATAGTAAGGTTGAGGCTATATGATGGTACCATACTAGTGCCGAGAGGACAAATTACTCTGAGAGCCCAATGCAATGACAAGAATGAAGATCTGGAGTAGCAGATCATAAATGGCAAGCAAATGTTACTCATCTCAGCAGAGCAAGTCTAAAGCTTGGACTGGTTGTCCTCAATGTGCAAAAAGAGATTTACAATGTGTCACAGCACACTAAATCATTGACCGTGGAACAGATCCTGGAGGAGTACAACGGTGTGTTTACAGGGTTAGGATATCTTCCTGGGGAATATAATGTTGAAGTAGATGAGAGGGTAAGACCAATTCAGCGTCTGCCAAGGAAAGTTCCAGCTGCCCTCGAGGCCAGCCTGAAAGACAAGATAGAAGAGCCGAAAAAGAAGGGAGAACTCGGGGCGGCACAGTGGCGCAGTGGTTAGCACCGCAGCCTCACAGCTCCAGGGACCCGGGTTCAATTCTGGGTACTGTCTGTGTGGAGTTTGCAAGTTCTCCCTGTATCTGCGTGGGTTTCCTCCGGGTGCCCCGGTTTCCTCCCACCGCCAAAGACTTGCAGGTGATAGGTAAATTGGCTGTTATAAATTGTCCCTAGTGTAGGTAGGTGGTACGGCATATGGGATTACTGTAGGGTTAGTATAAATGGGTGGTTGTTGGTCGGCACAGACTCGGTGGGCCGAAAGGCCTGTTTCAGTGCTGTATCTCTAAATAAAATAAAAATAAATAAATAACTCAGGAAAGTGACAACCCCTACAGAGTGGATTAGCAGCTTTCAACATGGAAAGCTGATAGTATGCATCATCCCAATGGATTTAAATAAAGCTCTGAAAAGATCTCACTACCCCATGCCAACCATCGAAGGAATTTTGCCACAACTTGCAAAGGCAAAATTCTTCACTACCCTAGATACGAAGGATTGTTATTGGCAACTAAAGTTGGATGAAAGCAGTAGCTTTCTAACTACATTCTGGACACCGTTTGGGAGATACAGATAGTTGCACATGCCGTTTGGCATTTCCACAGCTCCAGAGGAGTATCCACACAGACAGCATGAGATAGTCAGTGATCTTCCCAGAGTGGAAGCTATAGTGGATGATCTGCTAGTTTATGGATGCAGAGACACAATGGAAGAAGCCATTGCTGACCACATTCAAAATCTCGTGTGACTGCTAGACAGAGATTGCCAAATGAACCTGAAGCTGAATAAGAAAAAATTGCAATTAAAGATGCCTGAAATCAAGTACATAGGTTATGTACTGACAGCAAAATGTCTTCACCCGGATCCCGAAAAAGTCAGAGTGGTAGCAGCGATGCGGCGACCAACAGAAGTAAAAACAGTTCAACGATTTGTTGGTTTTATCAACTATTTTTAGCAAAATTCTTGCCCAACTTGTCATTGGAGCGTGTGCCATTACGACAACTTATCGACAAGGATGTGCAGTGGTATTGGGACTCAGAACAAGAAGCAGCATTCAGTAAAATCAAACAACTAGTGACAGCAACGCCAGTACTGAAATACTATGACATAAATTATGTAGTCACCCTGCAGCGTGATGCCAACGAGACAGGACATGGAGCAATCCTAAAGCAGGCACGAACAACTGGTTGCATTTGCATCCAGGGCATTAACACAAATGGAACAACGCTGTGCTCAGATTAAGAAAGAGTGCCTGGCCATTGTCTTTGCTTGTGAACATTTTTATCAATACCTACTTGGAAGAGACAAAGTGACAGTCGAGTCTGACCACAAGCCACTTCAAAGCTTTTTCCCCAAGCTGCTATTATCTGCTCCAAAGCCTCTGCAAAGAATGTTGCTCCGGTTACAGAGATATCATCTGAATGTGACATACAAGCAAGGGAAACAGATGTACATCGCTGACATGCTGTCGAGAACAACACTCTATATGAAGAAAGTGGAGGATGCTACGACAGATCCAACATGAAGCTGCAGCTCGACATGCTCTGAAAGTCATCAACCCAGCAGAGATATTGAATATGACAGACTTGCTCAAATCAAGCAAACTACCCGATAAGATGCAACTCTCCAAGTGTTGCAAGAAGTAGTGATGAAAGGATGGCTTGAAAGCCTCTAGGACCCTCCTGTCACGAGCATTTTAGGCATACAGAGATGAATTGACAGCCCAAGATGGCATTGTGTACAAAGGAAATAGAGCCATTATCCCTAAGGAGTTGAGAGGAGAGATGCTAAAGTGCATCCATGCAAGTCAACAAGGAATTGAGTTGAGTCTGAGGAAGGCAGGAGAAGTGCTTTACTGGCCAAATATGAGCAATGAAGTCAAGGACCACATCAGCCAATGAGTGCGTGTAATGAGTAGCAAGCTAGAGCTGTTGATGACAAATAACATCCCAGTCAAACCATGGATGAAGCTGGGAGTAGACCACTTCACTCTCGCAGGAACGATTATCTTGTTACCATAGACTACTATTCTGACTGCTGGGAGGTATACCAGCTGACTTCAAAGTCTACTGGTGAGATTGTAGAATGCCTGAAAGCACACTTTAGTCGTTACGGCATTCCAGACATTGTAATGATCGACAATGGCCCTCAATTTATGGGTGAAGAATTCAGCCACTTCATAAAGGATTGGGAAATTCAACACCATACTTCATCACCACACTATCTCCAGTCAAATGGAAAGGCTGAGGCGGCAGTGAAAATCGCAAAAGGAATCATAAAGAAAGCGAACAAATCCAACACAGATGTATACAAGGCAATCCTCGAGTGGAGAAACGCACCTACTAAAGGTATGGAAAGTAGTTCAGTACAAAGACTAATGTCACGCCACACCCAAAGCACTCTTCCAATAGCAAAAAAGCTACTGTAGCCAGAAATAGTAACAGGCGTGAGTGACAAAGTCAAAGTAAGTGGCAGAAAGCCCAAATTTCATTTTGACAAAAGTGCCAAATCATTGCCAGAATTGAGCATTGGATAGCCAGTCAGGCTACAAACCTTCAATGCTCACAACAAGAGTCAGCCTAAGTGGTAACTGGGGACCTGCGGAGAGCAGTTGTCACCTCGATCATATGCGTTGGAAGTGAATGACCAGATATACCGTTGCAACCGCAGGCACAACTGGAGAAGCTGTTCCTTCACGGCTGGCGGCTGATCAGGATGATGTGAAGACACCATCTGCACAGACCACAGATCAACCATCAATCCCAGAGGTCCACAGCACCCCAACAACGGAAGTGGAACAACAACAGTTACCGCGGCAACAACAAGTGACACGGGAACGACACACCCCAGAGAAGGAAAATCACTCAGATGAACAGCCAATGACAACACTCATGCACACCATTAAGAGACCGGCGTGATTTAAAGACTATGTGTGTGATGCATGTGCAGAGACTGACAAGAAAAACGAACTGCTAATGTATGAGAACTGTTGTGTGCATAGTGGGTAACTTTGGCAACTCACAATGTAAATGATAATGCATGCAAGTTTTTTTTGTATGAAGAGCCTCGAATATATTCATTGACCCTCATTGTAGAGGTCACATGATTACAGCAAGCCAGGAAGCACTCACTGCAGGCATCCATCAGAGGTCAGTTCAATAAAGACAGAGTACAGCAAGACTGTTGTCCTGTAAGCTCGTAACAGAGATGAGGAGAAATTTTTCTGTGAGGGATGTTAGTCTGTGAAATTCTCTTCCCCAGAGAGTAGTGGAGGCTGGGTCAATGAATATATTCAGGGCTTTTTAAAATTTGTTTTATGGGGATGTGGGCATCACGGGCCAGGCCAGCATTTATTGCCCATTCCTAATTGCCCATGAGAAGGTGGTGGTGAGATGCCTCCTTGAACCACTGCAATCCATGTGGCGTAGGTACACCCACAGTGCTGTTAGGAAGGGAGTTCCAGGTTTTGACGCAGTGACAGTAAAGGAACAGCGATATATTCCAGGTCAGGATGGTGTGTGACTTGGAGGGGACCTTGCAGGTGGTGGTGTTCCCATGCATCTGCTGCCCTTGTCCTTCAAGGTGGTAGAGGTCGTGAGTTTGGAAGATGCTGTCGAATGTGCCTTGGTGCATTGCTGCAGTGCATCTTGTAGATGGTACCAACTGCTGCCCAGTGTGTCGGTGGTGGAGGGAGTGAATGTTTGTGGATGGGTGCCAATCAAGCGGGCTGCTTTGCCCTGGATAGCGTCGAGCTTCTTGAGTGTTGTTGGAGCTGCACCCATCCAGGCAAGTGGAGAGTATTCCATCACGCTTCTGACTTGTGCCTTGTAGATGATAGACAGGCTTTGGGGAGTCAGGAGGTGAGTTACTCGCCACAGGATTCCTAGCCTCTGACCTGCTCTTGTAGCCACGGTATTTATATTGCTACTCCAGTTCAGTTTCTGGTCAATGGTAACCCCCAGGATATTGATAGTAGGGGTTCAGCAATCGAATGCCATTGAATGTCAAGGGGAGATGGTTAGATTCTCTCTTGTTGGAGATGGACATTGCCTGGCACTTGTGTGGTGCGAATGTTATCAGCCCAAACCTGGATATTGTCCAGGTCTTGCTGCATTTCTACATGGACTGCTTCAGTATCTAAGGAGTCACGAATGGTACTGAACATTGTGCAATCATCAGCGAACATCCCCCTTCTGACCTTATGATTAAAAGAAGATCGTTGATGAAGCAGCTGAAGATGGTTGGTCCTAGGACACTACCCTGAGGAACTCCTGCAGTGATGTCCTGGAGATGAGATGATTGACCTCCAACAACCACAACCATCTTCCTTTGCGCTAGATATGACTCCAAACAGTGGAGAGTTCTCCCCTTGATTCCCATTGACTCCAGTTTTGCTCGGGCTCCTTGATGCCATACTCTGTCAAATGCTGCCTTGATGTCAAGGGCAGTCACTCTCACCTTACCTCTTGAGTTCAGTTCTTTTGTCCATGTTTAAACCAAGGCTATAATGAGGTCAGGAGCTGAGTGGCCCTGGCAGAACCCAAACTGAGTGTCACTGAGCAGGTTATTGCTAAGCAAGTGCCGCTTGATAACACTGTCGACAACCTCTTCCATCACTTTACTGATGATTGAAAGTAGAAAGTGGAGTGGTAATTGGCCGGGCTTTTCTGCATTGCCGGATGGTTGCCAGTGTTGTAGCTATACTGGAACAGCTTGAGTTAGATAGTTTTGTTTGATTGATGAGGAAGTCAAGGGTTGTGGGGAACAGACAGAAAAGTGTAGTTGAAGCCATAATCAGATCAGCCATGGTCTTATCGAGTGGCGGAGCAGGCTCCAGTGGCCGAATGGCCTACTCCTGCTCTTAATTCTTGTGTGCTTGTGAGTACATCCTCAGCTCTCTTTTGACTCATTTATTCTGTTACTTGTGTTCTGAATTTCCCCCTTTGATCCTATGGAGCAGATTCAGACTCAGGAACAGGTCAATTCCTCCACTCCATTTACTAGACATACCTCCATATTCATAGACAAAAATCAAAAGAACTCTGTTTTAAAAGCTCCAATTGACCAGCTTCCACAGCCGTTTAGAGGAAGGAATTCCAGATTTCTACTACCCTTTCTGTGAAAAAGTGTTTCCTGATTTCCTTCCTAGATGGCCCAGTCCAGCTCTAATTTTAAGATTATGTTCCCTTGTTCTGGATTCCCTCACTAGAGGAGATAGCTTCTTGCTATCTAATGAATCCTTTTACAAGAACACAAGAAATAGAAGCAGAAGTAGACCATCTGGCCCATCGAGCCTGCTCCGCCATTCAATACGATCATGGCTGATCTTGGGCTTCAAATCCACTTTCCTGCCCGCTCCCAGCAAGACCAAAAATCTATCTATCCCAGCCTTAAATGATGGAGCATCCACAACCCTGGTGTAGAGAATTCCAATTTTAACCTTTTAATCACCTTGATCTCTATACTCAAGGGAATACAAGCCAAGTTTATACAGTCTGTCTTCATAAGTGGTATGTTCCAAGACTAGATGTTTGCTGAAATTAGATCATAGAGTCATAGAAATTTACAACACAGAACGAGGCCATTCTGCCCATCATGACCACGCTGGTCGACAAGTAGCTGGTCGACAATCCAGCCTAATCCCACTTTCCAGCTCTTGGTCTGTCTCCTTGTAGGTTCCAGTACTTCAAATGCCTATCAAAGTACTTTTTAAATATTATGAGGATTTTTTGCCTCAACCACCCTTTGAGGCAGCGAGTTCCAGATTCTCACCACCCACTGGGAGAAAAAATTTCCCCTCAGATCACCTCTAAACCTCCTACCTCTTACCCTAAATTTATGCACCATGGTTGTGGATCCCTCAACCAAGGGGAATATGGCCTTCCAATCCACTCTATCTGAGCCCTTCATAATTTTATACATTTCAGTTAGGCCTCCCCTAAGCGTCCTCTGTTCCAAAGAAAACAACCCTCGCTCATCATATCAAGAACACAAGAACGAGGAGCAGGAGTAGGCCATTCTGGAGCATGGCTACCCGACCCGTGTTGGATTCGGGTCGGGTCTCTCTTCCGTGTCCAGCATTCGCGCTGGGTCGGACACAGTGCTGCCTTTTGGTCAGGGAGGGAAAAGCTTCTAAATTTGAACAGGCAGGACGTCAAGGCAGGAAACATACATCCGGACTCTGCACTAATCTGCAGTGAGCGATTCCATCCAAGATAGAGCACAACCTCTTTAATATAATCAACTTCATTCCAGTGGTCGGGTTGGGCGCGGGAAACAAAATCAAAGGACTTGGGCCGGGTCGGGGTCGGGTCGGATGTGGTTCTGTCGGGCATAGGTTGGCTTTCAATTGCATACTCGAGCAGGTCTTTAGGTCATTCAGCCCTTCGAGCCTACTCTTCCATTCATTGAGATCATGGCTGATCTTCTACATCAACACCATTTTCCTGCAATATCTCCGTAACCCTTGATGTTTTTATTAACAAGAACACATCTTTCCTCATAAAATTCTCCAGTCCAGGCAACATCCTTGCAAATCTCCTCTGTACCCTCTCCAGTGCAATCACATCTTTCAAATAGTGCGGCGACCAGAACTGCACACAGTCCAGCTGTGGCCGACCAGTGTTTTTTTATTCATTCACGGAATGTGGGCGTCGCTGGCCAGGCCAGCATTTATTGCCCATCCCTAATTGCCCTTGAGAAGGTGGTGGTGAGCTGCCTTCTTGAACCGCTGCAGTCCATGTGGGGTAGGTACACCCACAGTGCTGTTAGGAAGGGAGTTCCACGATTTTGACCCAGCGACAGTGAAGGAACGGCGATATAATTCCAAGTCAGGGTGGTGTGTGACTTGGAGGGGAACTTGCAGGTGGTGGTGTTCCCATGTATTTGCTGCCCTTGTCCTTCTAGTTGGTAGAGGTCGCGGGTTTGGAAGTTGCTGTCGAAGGAGCCTTGGTGCATTGCTGCAGTGCATCTTGTAGATGGTACACACTGCTGCCACTGTGAGTCGGTGGTGGAGGGAGTGAATGTTTGTAGATGGGGTGCCAATCAAGCGGGACGCCTGGATGGTGTCGAGCTTCTTAAGTGTTGTTGGAGCTGCACCCATCCAGGCAAGTGGAGAGTATTCCATCACACTCCTGACTTGTGCCTTGTAGATTGTGGACAGGCTTTGGGGAGTCAGGAGGTGAGTTACTCGCCTCAGGATTCCTAGCCTCTGACCTGCTGTTGTAGCCACGGTATTTATATGACTACTCCAGTTCAGTTTTCGGTCAATGGGAGCCCCTAGGATGTTGATAGTGGGGGATTCAGCGATGGTAATGCCGTTGAATGTCAAGGGGAGATGGTTAGATTCTCTTTTGTTGGAGATGGTCATTGCCTGGCACTTGTGTGGCGCAAATGTTACTTGCCACTTATCAGCCCAAGCCTGGATATTGTCCAGGTCTTGCTGCATTTCTACACAGACTGCTTCAGTATCTGAGGAGTTGCGAATGGTGCTGAACATTGTGCAATCATCAGCGAACATCCCCACTTCTGACCTTATGATTGAAGGAAGGTCATTGGTGAAGCAGCTGAAGATGGTTGGGCCTAGGACACTACCCTGAGGTACTCCTGCAGTGATGTCCTGGAGCTCAGATGATTGACCTCCAATAACCACAACCATCTTCCTTTGCGCTAGGTATGACTCCAGCCAGCGGAGGGTTTTCCCCCTGATTCCCATTGACTTCAGTTTTGCTAGGGCTCCTTGATGCCATACTCGGTCAAATGCTGCCTTAATGTCAAGGGCAGTCACTCTCACCTCACCTCTTGAGTTCAGCTCTTTTGTCCATGTTTGAACCAAGGTTGTAATGAGGTCAGGAGCTGAGTGGCCCTGGCGGAACCCAAACTCATCATCACTGAGCAGGTTGTTGCTCAGCAAGTGCCGCTTGATGGCACTGTTGATGACACCTTCCATCACTTTACTGATGATTGAGAGTAGGCTAATGGGGTGGTAGTTGGCCGGGTTGGATTTGTCCTGCTTTTTGTGTACAGGACATACCTGGGCAATTTTCCACATTGCAGGGTAGATACCAGTGTTGTAGCTGTACTGGAACAGCTTGGCTAGGGGCGCGGCAAGTTCTGGAGCACAGGTCTTCAGTACTATTGCCGACATGTTGTCAGGCCCCATAGCTTTTGCAGTATCCAGTGCCTTCAGTCGTTTCTTGATATCACGTGGAGTGAATCGAATTGGCTGAAGTTTGGCATCTGTGATGCTGGGGACTTCAGGAGGAGGCCGAGATGGATCATCAATTTGGCACTTCTGGCTGAAGATTGTTGCAAATGCTTCAGCCTTATCTTTCGCACTGATGTGCTGGGCTCCCCCATCATTGAGGATGGGGATATTTGTGGAGCCACCTCCTCCAGTTAGTTGTTTAATTGTCCACCACCATTCACGGCTGGATGTGGCAGGACTGCAGAGCTTAGATCTGATCCGTTGGTTATGGGATCGCTTCGCTCTGTCTATCGCATGCTGCTTACGCAGTTTGGCACGCAGATGGTCCTGGGTTGTAGCTTCACCAGGTTGACACCTCATTTTGAAGTATGCCTGGTGCTGCTCCTGGCATGCCCTCCTGCACTCTTCATTGAACCAGGGTTGGTTTCCTGGCTTGATGGTAATGGTAGGGTGGGGATATGCCGGGCCATGAGGTTACAGATTGTGGTTGAGTACAATTCTGCTGCTGCTGATGGCCCACAGCGCCTCATGGATGCCCAGTTTTGCATTGCTAGATCCGTTCGAAATCTATCCCATTCAGCACGGTGATAGTGCCACACAACATGATGGACGGTATCCTCAATGTGAAGGCGGGACTTAGTCTCCACAAGGACTGTGCAGTGGTCACTCCCACCAATACTGTCATGGACAGATGCATCCGCGGCAGGCAGATTGGTGAGGACGAGGTCGAGTATGTTCTTCCCTCGTGTTGGTTCCCCCACCACCTGCCGCAGACCCAGTCCAGCAGCCATGTCCTTTGGGACTCGGCCAGCTCGGTCAGTAATGGTGCTACCGAGCCACTCATGGTGATGGACATTGAAGTCCCCCACCCAGAGTACATTTTGTGCCCTTGCCATCCTCAGTGCTTCCTCCAAGTGGCGTGCGACATGGAGGAATACTGAGTCATCAGCTGAGGGAGGGCGGTAGGTGGTAATCAGTAGGAGGTTACCTTGCCCATATTTAACCTGATGCCATGAGACTTCATGAGGTCCGGAGTCAATGTTGAGGACTCCCAGGGCAACTCCCTCCCCACTGTATACCACTGTGCCACCACCTCTGCTGGGTCTGTCTTGCCGGTGGGACAGGACGTACCCAGGGATGGTGATGGCAGTGTCTGGGACATTGTCTGTTAGGTATGATTCCGTGAGTATGACTATGTCAGGCTGTTGCTTGACTAGTCTGTGGGACAGCTCTCCCAACTTGGGCACAAGCCCCCAGATGTTAGTAAGGAGGACTTTGCAGGGTCGACAGGGCTGGGTTTGCCGTTGTCGTTTCCGGTGCCTAGGTCGATGCCGGGTGGTCCTTCCGGTTTCATTCCTCTTTGTAGACTTCGTAGCGGTTAGGGACAACTGAGTGGCTTGCTAGGCCATTTCAGATGGCATGTAAGAGTTAACCACATTGCTGTGGGTCTGGAGTCACATGTAGGCCAGACCAGGTAAGGACAGCAGATTTCCTTCCCTAAAGGACATTAGTGAACCTGATGGGTTTTTACAACAATCGACAGTGGTTTCATGGCCATCATTAGACTAGTTTTTAATTCCAGATTTTTTAAAATTAAGTTCAAATTCCACCTTCTGCTGTGGTGGGATTCGAACCCATGTCCCCAGAGGGATACCCTGGGTCTCTGGGTTACTAGTCCAGTGATAATACCATTACGCCACCACCTAACCTCCCACCTCTTATATTCTATGCCTCGGCTAATAAAGGCAAGTATCTGGTAAGCCTTCTTGATCACCTTATCTACCTGTCTAGCCACATTCAGGGATCTGTGGACATGCACGCCAAGATCCTGTTCCTCTACACTTCTCAGCATCCACAGAACATAGAACAGTACAGCACATTACAGGCCCTTCGGCCCACAATGTTGTGCCGACCCTTTAACCTACTCTAAGATCAAACTACCTACATACCCTTCATTCCACTATCATCCATGTACCTATCCAAGAGTTGCTTAAATGTCCCTAATGTATCTGCTTCTACTACCACCGCTGGCAGTGCATTCCACGCATCCAGCACTCTCTGTGTAAAGAACCTACCTCTGACATCTCCCCGAAACCTTCTTCCAATCACCTTAAAATTATGCCCCCTGGTGATAGCCCTTTCCGCCCTGGGAAAAAGGCTCTGGCTATCCACTCTATAGAACATAGAACAGTACAGCACAGTACAGGCCCTTCGGCCCACGATGTTGTGCCGAACATTTAACCTACTCTAAGATCAAACTAACTACCTACCCTTCATTCTACTGCCATCCATGTACCTATCCAAGAGTCGCTTAAATGCCCCTAATGTATCTGCTTCTACTACCACTGCTGGCAGTGCATTCCACGCACCCACCACTCTCTGTGTAAAGAACCTACCTTTGACATCTCCCCGAAACCTTCCTCCAATCACCTTAAAATTATGCCCCCTGGTGATAGCCCTTTCCACCCTGGGAAAAAGTCTCTGACTATCCACTCTATCTATGCCTCTCATCATCTTGTACCCCTCTATCAAGTCACCTCTCATCCTTCTTCGCTCCAATGAGAAAAGCCCTAGCTCCCTCAATCTTTCTTCATAAGACATGCCCTCCAGTCCAGGCAGCATCCTGGTAAATCTCCTCTGCACCCTCTCTAAAGCTTCCACATCCTTCCTATAATGAGGCGACCAGAACTGAACACAATATTCCAAGTGTGGTCTAACCAGGGCTTTATAGAGCTGCAGCATAACCTCGCGGCTCTTAAACTCAATCCCCCTGTTAATGAAAGCCAACACACCATACGCCTTCTTAACAACCCTATCAACTTGGGTGGCAATTTTGAGCGATCTATGGACATGGACCCCAAGATCCCTCTGTTCCTCCACACTACCAAGAATCCTGTCTTTAAGCCTGTATTCTGCATTCAAATTCAACCTTCCAAAATGAATCACTTCACACTTTTCCAGGTTAAACTCCATCTGCCACTTCTCAGCCCAGCTCTGCATCCTGTCAATGTCCCGTTGCAACCAACAACAGCTTTCCACACTATTCACAACTCCAGCAACCTTCGTGTCATCGGCAAACTTGCTAACCCAGCCTTCCACTTCCTCATCCAAGTCATTTATAAAAATCACAAAGAGCAGAGGTCCCAGAACAGATCCCTGCGGAACACCACTAGTCACCGAGCTCCAGGCTGAATACTTTCCATCTACTACCACCCTCTGTCTTCTATGGGCCAGCCAATTCTGTATCCAGACAGCCAAATTTCCCTGAATCCCTTGCCTCCTTACTTTCTGAATGAGCCTACCATGGGGAACCTTATTAAACGCCTTGCTAAAATCCATATACACCACATCCACTGCTCTTCCTTCTTCAATGTGTTTTGTCACATCCTCAAAGAATTCAATAAGGCTTGTGAGGCATGACCTGCCCCTCACAAAGCCATGCTGACTATCTCTAATCAAACTATGCTTTTCCAAATAATCATAAATCCTGTCTCTCAGAATCCTCTCCAATAATTTGCCTACCACCGACGTAAGACTGACTGGTCTGTAATTCCCAGGGTTATCCCTATTCCCTTTCTTGAACAAGGGAATAACATTTGCCACCCTCCAATCATCTGGTACTACTCCAGTGGACAGTGAGGACGCAAAGATCATCGCCAAAGGCGCGGCAATCTCTTCCCTCGCTTCCCGTAATAACCTTGGATATATCCCGTCTGGCCCCGGGGACTTATCTATCCTCGTGTCTTTCAAAATTTCCAGCACATCCTCCTTCTTAACATCAACCTGTTCGAGCATATCAGCCTGTTTCACGCTGTCCTCACAAACGACAAGGTCCCTCTCACTAGTGAATACTGAAGCAAAGTATTCATTAAGGACCTCCCCTACCTCCTCCGACTCCAGGCACAAGTTCCCTCCACTATCCCTGATCGGCCCTACCCTTACTCTGGCCATCCTTTTGTTCCGCACATAAGTGTAGAACGCCTTGGGATTTTCCTTAATCCTACCCGCCAAGACTTTTTCATGTCCCTTTCTAGCTCTCCTCAGTCCATTCTTCAGTTCCTTCCTGGCTACCTTGTAACCCTCTGGAGCCCTTTCTGATCCTTGCTTCCTCAACCTTAAGTAAGCTTCCTTCTTCCTCTTGACTAGCTGTTCCACATCTCTTGTCATCCAAGGTTCCTTCACCCTACCATCCCTTCCTTGTCTCATCGGGACAAACCTATCCAGCAGTCGCAGCAAGTGCTCCCTAAACAACCTCCACATTTCTGTCGTGCATTTCCCTGAGAACATCTGTTCCCAATTTAAGCTCCCCAGTTCCTGTCTAATAGCATTGTAATTCCCCCTCCCCCAATTAAATATTTTCCCATCCCGTCTGCTCCTATCCCTCTCCATGACTATAGTAAAGGTTAGGGAGTTGTGATCACTATCACCGAAATGCTCTCCCACCGAGAGATCTGCCACCTGGCCTGGTTTGTTGCCAAGCACCAAATCCAACATAGCCTCCCCTCTAATCGGCCTATCTACATATTGAGTCAGGAAACCTTCCTGGACACACCTGACAAAATCTGCTCCATCCAAACTATTTGCACTAAGGAGGTTCCAATCAATATTAGGGAAGTTGAAGTCACCCATGACAACAACCCTGTTACTTCTGCACCTTTCCAAAATCTGCCTCCCAATCTGTTCTTCCGTGTCTCTGTTGCTATTGGGGGGTCTATAGAAAACTCCCATTGAAGTGACTGCTCCTTTCATGTTTCTGACTTCCACCCATACTGACTCAGTAGACAAACCCTTCTCGACGACCTCCCTTTCTGCAGCTGTGATACTGTCCCTGATTAGCAATGCCACTCCCCCACCTCTTTTACCTCCCTCCCTATTCCTTTTGAAACATCTAAACCCCGGAACATCCAACATCCATTCCTGCCCCTGTGATGTCCAAGTCTCCGTAATGGCCACAACATCGTAGCTCCAAGTACTGATCCATGCTCTAAGTTCATCACCCTTATTCCTGACACTTCTTGCGTTAAAATAGACACACTTCAACCCATCATACTGGCTGCAACTTTGCCCTGTCAACTGTCTAACCTTCCTCACAGACTCTCTGCACTCTGTATCTGCCTGTTCAACAGCTACCCCATCCACTGATCCGTAGCTCCGGTTCCCATCCCCCTGCCAAACTAGTTTAAACCCTCCCGAAGAGCTCTAGCAAACCTCCCGCCCAGGATATTGGTGCCCCTCCAGTTCAGATGCAACCCGTCCTTCTTGTACAGGTCCCGCCTTCCCCAGAAGGTATCCCAATGATCCACATATCTGAAGCCCTCCCTCCTACACCAGCTCTGTAGCCACCTGTTCAGCTGCACTCGCTCTCTGTTTCTAGCCTCACTAGCACGTGGCACCAGTATCAATCCTGAGATTACTACTCTGCTCGTCCTGCCTATTAGCTACCAACCTAACTCCCTATATTCGCTTTTCAGGTCCTCATCCCTTTTCCTAGCTATGTCATTGGTACCGACTATTTATTGTGTATTCTCTTGCCTTGTTAGCCTCCCCCAAATATATTACCTCACATTTCTCCAGTTTGAACTTTCTTTGCCACTGTTCTGTCACCTGACCAGTCCATTGATATCTTCCTGCCATCTGCAGCTATTTCCATTATCAACTACATGGACAATTTTTGTACCATCTGAAAATTTCTTCATCATACCCCCTACATTCGATCCAAATCATTGATATATACCACAAAAAGCAAGGGACCTGGTACTGAGCCCTGCAGAACCCCTCTGGAAACAGTCTTCCAGTCACAAAACCCCCCGTTGACCATTGCCCTTTGCTTCCTGCTTCTGAGCCAATTTTGGATTGAACTTGCCACTTTGCTTTGGATCCCATAGCCTTTTACTTTTGTGACCAGTCTGCCATGTGGAACCTTATCAAAAGCCTTGTTAACATCCATATAGACTACATCAAATGCACTACCCTTATCGACCATCCTTGTTAACTCCTCAAAACATTCAATGTTAATCAGACACACCTTCCCTTAACAAATCCATGCTGACTGTCTTTGATTAATCCATGTCTTTCTAAATGAAGATTTATCCTGTCTGCCATAATTTTTTCCAGTAATTTTCCCGTCACCATGGTTAGGCTGACTGGCCTGTAATTACTCAGTCTGTCCCTTTCTCCTTTTTTAAACAATGGTACAACGTTAGCTGTCCTCCAGTCCTCTGGCACAACACCTGTAGCCAGAGAAGATTGGAAAATGAAGGTCCATGTCTCTGCTATTTCTTTTTCTTTCCTTCAAGAGCCTGGGATCCATTTTGTCCAGGCCTGGGAATTTATCCATTTTCAAAGATGTTAGACCCGTTAATTCTCCCTCTCTCACTATATTTCACACTGCTCCTCCCTGATTGTAATGTCTGTATCGTCCCTCTCTTTTGTGAAAAAGAATACAATGTATTCATTAACTTGTTTGTATTCAGTAATCTTGACATGCGTACAGAAAATGAATATTGTTTCTACTTAACTCCTTATTAATATTCTTGTGTTTGGCAGGGTTACCTATTCTGGTCGCCATGTTTGTACATATAACAATCATCACTACAGTAATTTTGATTATGAAGAAATATGAATACAGTGGTGAGTATATTCAGCATCCCTTACTGACCAGTGTGGAGCTTATTCAAGGAGCAGCCACTGCGTGTCCTTGATAAGTATGTACCTGTCAGGCAGGGAGGAAGTTGTCGAGCGAGGGAGCCGTGGTTTACTAAAGAAGTTGAAGCTCTTGTCAAGAGGAAGAAGAAAGCTTATGCTAGGATGAGACGTGAAGGCTCAGTTAGGGCGCTTGAGAGTTACAAGCTAGCCAGGAAGGATCTAAAGGGAGAGCTAAGAAGAGCAAGGAGAGGACACGAGAAGTCATTGGCGGATAGGATCAAGGAAAACCCTAAGGCTTTCTATAGGTATATCAGGAATAAAAGAATGACTAGAGTTAGATTAGGGCCAATCAAGGATAGTAGTGGGAAGTTGTGTGTGGAATCAGAGGAGATAGGGGAAGCGTTAAATGAATATTTTGCGTCAGTATTTACAGTAGAGAAAGAAAATGTTGTCGAGGAGAATACTGAGATTCAGACTACTAGGCTAGATGGGATTGAGGTTCACAAGGAGGAGGTGTTAGCAATTTTGGAAAGTGTGAAAATAGATAAGTCCCCTGGGCCAGATGGGATTTATCCTAAGATTCTCTGGGAAGCCAGGGAGGAGATTGCAGAGCCTTTGTCCTTGATCTTTATGTCGTCATTGTCGACAGGAATAGTGCCGGAAGACTGGAGGAGAGCAAATGTTGTCCCCTTGTTCAAGAAGGGAAGTAGAGACAGCCCTGGTAATTATAGACCTGTGAGCCTTACTTCGGTTGTGGGTAAAATGTTGGAAAAGGTTATAAGAGACAGGATTTATAATCATCTTGAAAAGAATAAGTTCATTAGCGATAGTCAGCACGGTTTTGTGAAGGGTAGGTCGTGCCTCACAAACCTTATTGAGTTTTTCGAGAAGGTGACCAAACAGGTGGATGAGGGTAAAGCAGTGGATGTGGTGTATATGGATTTCAGTAAGGCGTTTGATAAGGTTCCCCACGGTAGGCTATTGCAGAAAATACGGAAGTATGGGGTTGAAGGTGATTTCGAGCTTTGGATCAGAAATTGGCTAGCTGAAAGAAGACAGAGGGTGGTGGTTGATGGCAAATGTTCATCCTGGAGTTTAGTTACTAGTGGTGTACCGCAAGGATCTGTTTTGGGGCCACTGCTGTTTGTCATTTTTATAAATGACCTGGAAGAGGGTGTAGAAGGGTGGTTAGTAAATTTGCGGATGACACGAAGGTCGGTGGAGTTGTGGATAGTGCCGAAGGATGTTGTAGGGTACAGAGGGACATAGATAGGCTGCAGAGCTGGGCTGAGAGATGGCAAATGGAGTTTAATGCGGTAAAGTGTGAGGTGATACACTTTGGAAGGAGTAACAGGAATGCAGAGTACTGGGCTAATGGGAAGATTCTTGGTAGTGTAGATGAACAGAGAGATCTTGGTGTCCAGGTACATAAATCCCTGAAAGTTGCTACCCAGGTTAATAGGGCTGTTAAGAAGGCATATGGTGTGTTAGCTTTTATTAGTAGGGGGGTCGAGTTTCGGAGTCACGAGGTCATGCTGCAGCTGTACAAAACTCTGGTGAGGCCACACCTGGAGTATTGCGTGCAGTTCTGGTCACCGCATTATAGGAAGGATGTGGAAGCTATGGAAAGGGTGCAGAGGAGATTTACTAGAATGTTGCCTGGTATGGAGGGAAGGTCTTACGAGGAAAGGCTGAGGGACTTGAGGTTGTTTTCGTTGGAGAGAAGGAGGAGGAGACATATAAGATAATCAGAGGGTTAGATAGGGTGGTTAGTGAGAGTCTTTTTCCTCGGATGGTGATGGCAAACACGAGGGGACATAGCTTTAAGTTGAGGGGTGATAGATATAGGACAGATGTTAGAGATAGTTTCTTTACTCAGAGAGTAGTAGGGGCGTGGAACGCCCTGCCTGCAACAGTAGTAGACTCTCCAACTTTAAGGGCATTTAAGTGGTCATTGGATAGACATATGGATGAAAATGGAATAGTGTAGGTCAGATGGTTTCACAGGTCAGCGCAACATCGAGGGCCGAAGGGCCTGTACTGCGCTGTAATATTCTAATTCTAATCTCAAATTGTTTTTAATCCAGCCATGTGGGTTATATGCTGCTCCAAGGAGAGATTCCACATGTTCAAGTTTCTGAAACACCATTTTCTTGTTTCAAACAATCTTGCATTACTTCACAGACTTGTACCCCATAGTGAAGTGTATTTTTGCTAACTCACAGGGATGTTAGCCAGACTTGGTGAACAACTTAAATTGTGTTGGTTGCACTTAAACTTTGTGCTGCTGTCAAAGCCTTTGGTCGAAGAAATAACAGTACCAGTACATAGATCAGATTAGCTACAGCTTAAAATTGTCACCATTGTTATTTGTTTGGCAAGTCATGCACACAAAGTCAAAGTGACTTTGCAAAGCACTATCCAAGGCAACATTGTGAAACGGCAATGAAAAATCCTGTTAAAGACAAAAGCAAAATACTACAAATGCTGGAAATCTGAAATAAAAACAGAAACTGCTTGAGGTACTCATCAGGTCTGGCAGCATCTGTGGAGAGAAAAAACAGTGTTAGCTTTCATCATCAGACCTGGGAAAAGGTAGAAATATAGAGTCATATAGTTATACAGCACAGAAACAGGCCTTTCGGCCCATCATGTCTATGCTGGCGATCAAGCACCTAACTATTCTAGTCCCATTTTCCAGCACTTGGCCTGTAGCCTTTTACGCTGTGGCGTTTCAAGTGCTTATCTAAATACTTCTTAAATGTTGTGAGGGTTCCTGCCTCTGCCAGCACTTCAGGCAGTGCGTTCCAGATTCCAACCACCCTCTGGCTGAAATTTTTTTTCCTGAAATCCCCTCTAAACCTCCTGCCCCTTACCTTAAATATATGCTCCCTGGTTATTGATCCTTCCGCTAAGGGAAAAAGTTTCTTCCTATCTAACCTATCAATGCCCCTCATAATTTTGTATACCTCAATCATGTCCCCCCTCATCCTTCTCTGCTCTAAGGAAAACAACCCTAGCCTATCCAGTCTCTCTTCGTAGCTGAAATGCTCCAGCTCAGGCAACATCCTGGTGAATCTGCTCTGCACCCTCTTGAGTGCAATCACATCCTTCCTATAGTGTGGTGCCCAGAACTGACACAGTACTCCAGCTGTGGCCTAACTAGCATTTTATACAGCTCCACCACAACCTCCCTGCTCTTATATTCTATGTAATCGGTTTTGAGCAAGTGAAAGCGGGGAGGGAGGGTAAAAGAACAAAAAGGAAGGTCTGTGATAGGGTGGAATGTTGGAGAGGTTAAATAGGTTGTGAATGGCAGGATCATAAACAGCTGCCGTTCGAAGGCAAAAAAAAAGGAAAAAGAAACAAAGAGAGAAAATAATACCAGGAAGGAAAAAGGAAACAAAATGGGGGCAGGAATTACAATCTAAAATTATTAGACTCTGTGTTGAATTCAGAAGGCTGGAAAGTACCCTGTCAAAAGATGAGGCGCTGTTCCTTGAGTCTCATTGGAACACTGCTGGTGGCCGAGGGCAGATAGGTCAGAGTGGGAGCAAGGTGAAAAATTAAAATGACAGGCGACTGGAAGTTCGGGTTCATGCTTGTAGACTGTACGGAGGTGTTCTACAAAGTGGTCACCCAGTCTGCATTTGGTCTCCCCAATGTAGGGGAGACCACATTGTGAGCAGAAGTAAAGGTTAATTACTGTTTCACCTGGATAGTGAGAAGGGAGGAGGTAAAAGGGCAGGTGTTGCATCTCCTGCTCTTACATGGAAAGCTGCCGTAGGAAGGGGAGAGAGTGTTGATGTTAACTGGAGTGGACCAGGTTGTCATGGAGGGAATGATCCCTTCCGAATGTTGAAAGGGGAGTGAAGGGGAAGATGTGTTTGGTGGCAACATCACACTGGAGATGACGGAAATGGTGGAGGATGGTCCATTGAATGTAGAGGCTGGTGGGGTGGAAGGTGGGGACAAGGGGAACCCTATCTGGAAGGGGTGAGAGCAGGAGTGCATGAAATAGATTGGACATGGTTGAGGGTGGATCCTCAGTTGAAGAAAAAGGAGGACTTGTTGAAAGTGCTGGCATGGAAGGTTGCATTCTCAGAACAGATGTGACAAAGATGGAGAAACTAGGAAAATGGGATAGAGTTCTTCCAAGAAGTGGGGTGTGAGGAAGTGAGGAAATCCTGTTCAAGACCTCTTTATATTCTCAGTCTTAGCTTCTTTAGTAGAAAAAAAGCACCACATAACTTAAAGGATGCCAATAGTCTAATTAACTCTTCTCCAGCAACTTTTTCAGTTTCTTGACATATACCCTTGTGGTACATTCAATGACAACTTGTGATAGAGATTTTTGTGCTAACTGAAAGGAATTGACATAATGCAGGTGCAGTGGGTGCAGTGCACTTTAAACTCACAGAATCGTTACAGTGCAGAAGGAGGTCATTCAGCCCATCATGCTCTCTGAAAGAGCTGTTCCCTCAGTTCCATTCACCCGCCTTCTCCCTGTAACCCTGCACATTCTTCCTTTTCATATAACTTTTGAATGCTTCAATTGAATCTGTCTCCACCACCCTTTGACAGTTCCTAACTTTTAAAGGGAACAATAAATTAATCAAATATCAAGATAACAGACTGTTTTGGCAAGTGACAATAATGAAAAACCTAATATTTTAATATCAAATGGCATGATGTGAATACTTGTGTAGGGAGACTGGGTTGTTACATAGTTATGACACAGTAATTACACCGCACAAATGATTTTTCTGTCTAGGTGACTACAGCTTCTAAAAACATATCTATGTGGTGGAATTCTCTGGTTTCGTAGAATCCCACTACACCTTTGGCGTGGCAGGAGTTCCACCTATCACAAAGATTTCCTCTTGACACTTGGCTCAATGGCATCACTCTCACTGAGATTGCATAGCTCTATTTGAAGAGGAGCAGGGAAGTTCTTCTGCTTTCTTGGCCAATATCGCTCAAATAAAATAAAATAAACAGCTTATCTGGCCATTTATCTCCTTACTGTTTGTGGAACTTTGATCTGTACAAATTAGCTACTGCACTTCCCTCTATTCCGTAAATGACTGATTCATCAATTAATTAGGCAAAAGATTTCCCAACTTGCCAGGTTGATGTGGTACATCCATGATTATCAGGCATGGATACTGTAGGATTGTTACCTGACTAATGGCCCATCCAACTCTATTTTGGAATCAGAGTTTTCCTTCCCCTAGATTTTCCTGAGGGGTCTGAGTGAGTGCTATCAGTCCTGGTTTGGAATCAAAGCTTTCCATCACCCTAGATCTAGTTGGTTCACCTGATTCCATATTCTTGGGTGCAACTCTGCAGGGTTTCTCCAAGAAAAAGCTCCCCCCATCCACTACTTGGTGGAGAAGTCTCTCAGCTCTTACTCTTGACCTTTTTAAAGCTGACCTGAGGTCCCAGAACATCGTCATCCTCTATAAAGGTGGAAACATACTAGTCAGCTAGCAGCACTCTGAATGGTAGGGCAACAATCAATTTCCCTACATTATGCGATTACTACAATCCAAAGTAATTCATTGGCTGTAAAGGGCTTTGGAATGTCCTAAGGCTGTGAAAGGTGCTATATAAATGCAAGTGTGTTTTTTCTTTCTTTAGCTTTCCTGACTTAACCAGGTCAGTGAACTGCTTGTGGCACTGAATTCCTGTATGGGCTGATGTGGAGGTGGCACTTGCTGTCATAGTCGTGTCCCCCTACTGTGTCTGTACAGTTTCCTTGGATGGCCTTCTCCTCTGTAGCTCAGACAGGGACTCCTCTAAGTGCTGATTTGGGTCAACAGCACTGGGGTTAATACTTCCAAACATTTGGTAGCTCTGTACCTGCAGCACAAGCCCCAGATATCTTTAATGTTTCCTACTTCTGATTCTGATAGTAACCAACTGCGGTCGTCTAAATCTGACAGCACCAAGCTGGATGCAGGAATGCTGCCGGGAGCCCTCCTACATTATTTAAATGAAGCTGACCATGGTCACGAAATGGCTCTGGCAGGTCATTGAGTCATTTATGGCATAGAAGAAGGCCATTTGGCCTATCAAGTCCATGCTGGCTCTCTGTGAAGCAATCCAGTCAGACCCACACTCCCGCTCTGTTCCTGTAACCCTGCAAGTTTATTTCCCTCATGTGCCTAACCAATTTCCTTTTGAAATCATTGTCTCTGCTTTCACCACCCTCGTGGGCAGCAAGTTCCAGGTCATTACCACTCGCTGCGTAAAAAAAAGTTCTTCCTCGCATTCCCCCTGCATCACTTGCCACAAACCTTCAATGTGTCCCCTAGTCCTTATACTATTAGTTAATGGGAACACTTTTTTTCTTGTCTACCTTATCTAAGCCTGTCATAATCTTGTAGACCTCTATCAAATCTCCCCTCAATCTCCTTTGCTGCAGGGAGAACAACCCTAGCTTATCCAACCTAACCTTGTAAATAAAATCCCTCATCCCTGGAACCATTCTGGTAAATTTCCTCTGCACCCTCTCAGGTACCCTCACATCCTTCCTATAGTGTGGTGATCAAAACTAGATGCCGTACTCTAGTTTGGGCCTAACCAGAGCTTTATAAAGGGTCCACATAATTTCCCTGCTTTTTATGAAGCCCAAGATCCCAATTGTTTGCTCCACACTTTCAATTTGTCCTACCACCTTCAAAGATCGATGCACAATTACCCCCAGGTCCCTTTGTTCCTGCATACTATTTAGGACTGCACCATTAAGTCTATATTGCCTCTCCCTATTCCTTCTGCCAAAATGCATCACCTCACACTTGTCTGTATTAAATTCCATCTGCCACTTGTCTGCCCATTCTGCTAGCCTGTCTATGTCCTATTGCAGGCGGTTCATATGATCCTCACTGTTTGCCACTCCTCCAAGTTTTGTATCATTGGCAAATTTTGAAATTCTACTCTGTATTCCAAGATTCAAGTCATTTATATATAGCAAAAAAACAGTGGTTCTAACACTGACCCTTGGGGGACACCACTGTCTCCCATCCTCCAATCTGAAAACAACCATTTACCATGACTCGCTATTTTCAGTCCTTAAGCCAATTTTTTTATCCATTGTACACTGATCCTCGATTTTGTTAACCAGCCCTTTATATGGTACTTTATCAAACGCTTTCTTAAAATCCATACAGACAACATCAGCTGCATTCCCTTCATCAATCTTCTCTGTATTTCATTAAAAAATTCAATTAGACTAGTCAAGCATGATCTGCCTTTTACAAATCCGTGCTGGCTATCCTGTATTAACTCAAACCTCTCTGCCTGTTGATATTTTTCCTGATTTTTGTTTCTAAATCCTTACCCACCGCTGATGTTAAACTAGCTGGTATGTGGTTGCTAGGACTGTCCTTAGACCCTTGAATAAGTTTGCCACTTTCCAATCCTCTGGCATCTCCCCCATATCTAGGGTAGATTGGAAGATTATGGCAAGCCCTACCGCTAGCTCCACCCCCACTTCCTTTAGCAACCTGGGATGCAAGCCATCCCGATCAGGTGACTTATCGACCCTAAGCATAGCCAGTCTTTCCAGTACGTCGTTCCTCTCAATTTCTACCCCAGCCAGTGCCTTTACTCTCTCCGCTTCTACTGATATTTTGTCAGATTCCTCTTCCTGAGTAAACATTGGTACCAAGTACTCATTAACTATTCTAGCCTTGCCTCTAAGCATATGTTATCCTTTCTGTCCCTAATAGGTCCCTCTCCTACTCTTACTACCCACTTCCTATTTACATGCTGGTAGAAGATTTTTGGGTTCCCTTTTATGTTGTCTGCCCTTCTATTCTCATATTCTCTCTTTGCCAGTCTTATTTTCCACTTAGTTTAGTTTAGAGATACAGCACTGAAACAGGCCCTTCGGCCCATCGAGTCTGTGCCGACCATCAACCACCCATTTATACTAATCCAACACTAATTCCATATTCCTACACATCCCCACCTGTCCCTATATTTTCCCTACCACCTACCTATACTAGGGGCAATTTATAACAGCCAATTAACCTATCAACCTGCAAGTCTTTGGCATGTGGGAGGAAACCGGAGCACCCGGAAGAAACCCACGCAGACACAGGGAGAACTTGCAAACTCCACACAGGCAGTACCCAGAATTGAACCCGGGTCCCTGGAGCTGTGAAGCGGCGGTGCCAACCACTGCGCCACTGTGCCGCCCCTTTACCTCCCCTTTCAGCTTATTGTACATAGCCTGGTTCTCACTTGAAGAATTCACCTGACATGCATCATGCAGCCTCTTTTTTTTGTTTCATCATCATTTCTATCTCTTTTGTCATCCAAGGAGCCCTGTTATTGGTTCGCTTACCTTTCACCCTTGTTGGAATGTACCTAGCCTGTACCTGAAACATCTCTTCCTTAAAGATAACCCATTGTTCTGATATAGCTCTTCCTGCCAGTCTTTGGTTCCATTTTATCCTGCCTAGATCCCTTCTCATCTCATTGAAATTTTAATTTGTTTGTGGGATGTGGCTGTCGCTGGCTAGGCCAGCATTTATTGCCCATCCCTAATTGCCCTTGAAAAGATCCAGCAATGCCTCCTTTCGAGTTGGGCTGAGAACATACTGATCAAGGAAGTTCTGCTGAACACATTTCAGAAATTCCTCCTCCTCGTTTCCCTTTACTCTAACATTATCCCAATTGATATTTGTGTAATTAAAGTCCCTCGATGTCTCCACTCTATAGTTCTTGCACATCTCTGGAATTTCCCTGCAGATTTGCTCCTCTATCTGTGTCTCACTAGTTGGAGGCCTATAGAATACCCGTAGTAGCGTGATCATACCCTTTTTGCTTCTTAACTCCTAACCGAATGGATTCTGTCGTTGCCCCCTTAAGGACATTCCCTCTTTCCAACGCTACAATGTCTTCCCTAAGCAGTACTGCCACCCCACCTCCCTTTTTGCTTCTCTATCTTTTCTGAACACTTTATATCCTTGTATATTAAGCACCCAGTCCTCAACATTTTTAAGCCATATTTCTGTTATTGCCGCTACATGATATTCCCATACTGCTATTTGTGCTTGTAGCTCACTAGCCTTGTTGACCATACTTTGTGTGTTTACGTACATGCATTGTAATCCTGTCTGAGCATTCCCCAGTTGTGCACAAATCACATCCAGTGTTGCAAATAAGCAAGAACAAGTAATTCATGTAATGTGCAAGGTGCTATGCCTAATCTAACTATAGCCTTCTTTGTTAACAACAGTGTTAGTCTTGATAGTACCTGTTATTTCGCTGAAAGAGAAACTTTGGTTGCATCTTGGTTTTGTTAGTATTTCTTTGAGCTCACTATTCCTGTATTTAAAATACAAATTCTGATTGATTGATTTTTGTTGTTATTAGAGGAAGGATGTGCCTCTGAATGGCCTTTAATACATAAATTATTCGGTGCTGTTGCTTCACCATTTGTGTTATGTCTGATTGTCTTCAGCTATAGTAAGTATTGAAAGTATCTATGCATACCTATAACTAATTTAAAGTGAAAACTTTAGCAATCTTTATAAAGTTGATACATTAAAGTGAAATCAGAAAATTACTGTTCAACACAAGGTGTTGAAAACAAATTCATAATTCATGTCTTCCACTGCCTTTTAAAATGCTGTCCCACACATTATTCCCTTACCAAAGAGAGCAAGCTGGAGACCTGCTCCCAGGCTTTTGCCATTGTCACCCTGAAGCCCCCTGGTATTTATCCTTCCCTGCTCCATAGGCACTGAGTTGCAGTATTTCTATTGCCCTCCTAGCTGAGATCAGATATCTCAGAAAATACTAGGAATTGAGCTTGGGACTTTCCCTCGCTTGCGAGGCTAAGTACTACACTAGACAGTGGATTTGCCCATTAAGCAGTTAGCGAGGTTCTGTGGTTTTCATTAATGAATCTTTTCCTAATGTTCCTTTCATTAGTGTAGAAGAATTGTATTTATTATCTTTATTTAAGCATTTAATTATATTTCACTTTCTCTGTCTTGAATGCAAATTATTTTCTTTTGGGTAGCAGTTGCTATAGAACTATAGAAGTCTACAACATGGAAGTCTCCTCTTTGCTAGAGGTATCCAGAACTAATCCCACTGCTCTATTTTCTCCCCATAGCCCTGTAACTTCTGTTTCACAACTTTCTCTGCTATTTTCTTAAAAATATTCCCTATGGCAAAGCATTCCATGTGCCAATCACTATCTGAGTAAAATATTTTTCCTAACTGCCCTCCTTATCCTCTTAATGACAATTTTAAATTGATGAATCCCTTATCACTGGTTTCCCAACACTGGAAGAAACAGTTTTCCCCTATTCACTCGATCAAAACATATCATAATTTAAAAAAACTCTTTTTAAATCTCATTTCCTCCAGTGGAAATTGTCCGATATCTCACGTCTCTCCTCATAACCATAATTTTCCTTTCCCTGGCATCATTTTGTTGAATCCATGCTGCACACTGTTTTTAGGTCATTTTTATAATGAAGTGCCGTAAATGGCACACAGAACTCAAACTGTAGCCGAACTATTACTTGGTCTAAATTTATAATTTCTTCATTACTTGTGTACTCCATGTCTCTATTTATGCTACTAATTTTTAAATTACTTTAATGACCAGTATTTGCACTTTTAGGAAATTATATCTTTCTTCTCTCTCTGTTTATTGACATCTTTTAGCATTTGCCATCTTTGTTTAAATAAAAAAATTAAATTTATATTGCACCCTTCTACATCCTCGATGTCCCAAAGTATTTCACAGCTAACAAATTATGTTTGAATGCAGTGACTGTTGTTTAGCAAACAAAGATACTACAAGCAGCAGTTTACAAAATGGTTCACACAAGCAAAATACTGCAGATGCTGAAAATCTGAAATAAAAACAGAAAATGCTGGAAATACCCATCAGGTCAGCAGTATCTGTGGGAGGAAAACAAAGTTAACGGGCTGAATATTTAGGCCCCACCAGGAGCAGGCACAGAGACAGATGGGCGCTAAAAGTAGCACCGCTGGCAATTGTGCCAGATTCCAGCTCCATTCCGCCCCTGGGCCATTTTCCCGGAGGTGGGATGGGGAGGCATTGAAACATAGAAAATAGGAGCAGGAGTAGGCCATTTGGCCCTTCGAGCCTGCTCTGCCATTCATTATGATCATGGCTGATCATCCAACTCAGTAACCCATATCCTTTGATCTCTTTAAAACCAAGAGCTATATCTAACTCCTTCTTGAAAACATACAATGTTTTGGCCTCAACTGCTTTCTGTGGTAGCAAATTCCACAGATTCACCACTCTCTGGGTGAAGAAATTTCTCTTCATCTCAGTCCTGAAAGGTTTACCCCGTATCGTTAGACTATGACCCCTGGTTCTGGTCTCTCCCACCATCGTGAACATCCTTCCTGCATCGACCCTGTCAAGTCCTGTTAGAATTTTATAGGTTTCTATCAGATCCCCCCTCACTCTTCTGAACTCCAGAGAATATAATCCTAACCAACTCAATCTCTCCTCATACGTCAGTTCCGCCATCCCAGGAATCAGTCTGGTAAACCTTCGCTGCATTCCTCTATAGCAAGAACATCCTTCCTCAGATAAGGAAACCAAAACTGCACACAATACTCCAGATGTGACCTCACCAAGGCTCTGTATAATTGCAGCAAGCCATCCCTACTTCTGTACTCGAATCCTCTCGCTATGAAGGCCAACATACCATTTGCCTTTTTTACCGCCTGTTGCACTTGCATGCTTACCTTCAGCGACTGGTGTACGAGAACACCCAGGTCTCACTGCATATTCCCCTCTCTCAGTTTATAGCCATTCAGATAATAATCTGCCTTCCTGTTTTTGCTACCAAAGTGGATAACCTCACATTTATCCACATTATACTGCATCTGCCATGTATTAGCCCACTCACTCAACCTGTCCAAATCACCCTGAAGCCTCTCTGTATCCTCCTCACAACTCACCCTCCCACCCAGTTTTGTGTCATCTGCAAGTGGCAGGTAGCCAGTTGACCCTGTTAGTAGCCGCTTAAAACCAATTGTCGGAGGCTGACTGTGATATTCCAGTCGTCCTCTAGGTCCACGCAGGCGGCAGACCAGGGGACCCACAATCTAGGCAGGCGTAGAGGCCCCCATTGTCTGCCTGGGGTCAGCTGCAGCCACAGGCTACCCTGTGGTGGGTCTCCTATCATCCACCACCCCCCACTCCACAATGGAGGGCCTACTGCTGGGTCAATTTTTAATTTTAAATCTGATAAAGTTGGAGAGAGGGTGTCATTTTGGGGTGTCCTCTCCCTCACATAGCTGCAATATATCCTGCTGCTCCTTCCAAGCTGGTGGGTCTCATATTGGAGTTCCTTAATTGAACAGCGAACCTACCTTCTGGCCATTAACTGGCTAATTTGGGGAAAATCACAAGTGAGTGACTGTTTCCCAAAAAGTGCAGGCTTCTGACCCCATTTGAACCTGACAGTAGGGTGCTGATGACCGCAGGGAAATTCCTGCTCAACGTTTCGGGTTGATGACCTTTCAACAGAACTGAGATAAGTCGGAGGTGCAAAAGGTTTTAAGCAAGTAAAAGGGAAAAGAACAAAAGGGAAGATAGGGTGAAGGACAGGAGAGATTAAATGAAAAGAGGGTTGATGTTGCAAGGCCAAAGGGAATGGTAATCAGTAAAGAAACCGAAGGTATTTAGAGGAGCTGTGAATGACAGAATCATAAACAGCTGCCATCTAAAAGCAGAAAAGAGAGAGAAAACAGAGGGAAAAACCAAAATCAGTAAAGAAACAAGAGCAGAGGTGACAACCTGAAATAGTTGAACTCAATTTTGAATTCAGAAGGCTGTAAAGTGCCTAATCAAAAAATGAGCTGTTCCTGGAGGATGGTTTAACAGTTTTTGTGCTGGTGTTGATTGGAGGAGGTATGTTGGCCAGGGAAGCAAGATGACCCCCAGCTCCTCTTAGTATAGGGCCATGTGATCATTTACACTAACTTGATGAGGTAGATGGGATTTTCATTTAACATCTCAATCAAAAGCTAGTGACCCAGAGCTTTGATGGTGCCTGAAGCAGGAGTGATCCAGGTTCAGCACACATTTCATGCACCTAAAGGAGCCGGCAGCAGCACCATGGCAAGTTATATATTACTGGTGAGATGTGGGCGCAGGTTGCAGCCCTGGAGATAGCTTGGTTGCTTGTGAGCGGAGGTAGATCGGCCAGATGGAACGCTGGCTGAGGGCCTAGGAGGGAGGAAGGAATTGGGAGGGGGCAAGAATGGGCCAGGGATCCGCAATTTTGATACAGAGCCAGGAGGAGTACTCATGAAAGATGCATAATCCATGCAGAATAAACAAATTAGCATTTTTTTGTGGGGGAAGGGTGTAGTTTTGCTTAAGTAAGTTTTAGTACTTTTTGTATAAATAGGCTATTTTCAATTATCTTGGGAAACTGAGCTCAGCATGTAGATGCTGCAGCTAGTCGCTGACCAATTTCACAAAGGGTCCTGAAACCAATGTTAAACCCTTTTTTGCATAAGCAGTGAGCCTAATGGTGACCTGTACGACTACATGCCTAGCCACTATGGCATGCAACGCACTTTCAATGTGAACTGAGTGGCACACACAATTTGGGGCCCTGTCTTACCCATTTATCACCCAATCACCCAAAAGCTTTCTTAAAATCCGTACAGCCAACATCCACTGCATTCCTTTCATCAACCTTTTCTGTTACTTCATCAAAAAATTCAATAAGATTAATCAAACACAATCTGCATTTTATAAATCTGTGCTGGTTCTCCTTAATTCATTCAAACCTCTCCAAATGGCTATTGATTTTCCCTGATTATAAACCTTACCCATCACAGATGTGAAACCCACTGGCCTGTAGTTGCTAGGACTGTCCTTACACCCTTTCTTGAATAATATTTGCCACACTCCAATCCTCTGATGCCTCCCCTGTATCCAGGGAAGTTTGGAAGATTATAGTGAGTCCTCCCACTATCCTCACCCCCATTTCCCTTAGCAACCTGGGATGTAAGCCATCCAGATCAGCGGACTTATCCACTCTAAGCATAGCCAGCCTTTCCAGTGCATTCTGCCGATCAATTTTCAGCCCATTCATTATCTCTACCATCTCTGCTTTGACTGATATTTTGTCAGATTCCTCTTCCTTAGTAAACACTGATACAAAATATTCTAGCCTTGCCGTGCCTCTAAGCATCTATCACCCTCTTTGTCCCTAATAGGCCCCACTCCACCTCTTACTGCCCGCTTACTATTTACATGCTGGTAGAAGATTTTTATGTTCTGTTTTATTCTATTAACTATTCTCTTTTTGCCAATCTTATTTTCTTCTTCACTTCCCCTCTCAACTTATTGTATTTGGCCTGGTTCTCGCTTGAACAATTCACCTGACATGCATCATACACACCTTTTTTTGTTTCATCATTTAAGGAGCCCTGGCATTGGTTCTCCTGCCTTTCCTATATGGGTATGTAGGAGAGAATTTTATGAATAAACAATATAAAACATTGTTAGGAATGTAAAATGATGAGAGGAATCTGAGGAATGAAAGGACATGTAAGAGAGTGTAACAGAAAATGAGGAATGTAAGGGATGGAAAAGAAGGTGAGGATTGGGGAAAATATGTGGAATGGTTGAGAATGAATATGATCTCCTCCCTCCTGTTCACTGTCTGAAACTGGGCCTCCAAAGCAGCATCCAAGAAGCTGAGGGCCGACATGCAGGCGTTGCAGCAATTTCTCACCTTAGCAGCATTCCCTCTGGTCTGAAGCCAAAATGCAATTCCCCTTTAAGAGGTTATGAGTGCCTTTAAGTGAGGTCAGAGATACCTGATTTTTTTTAAATTCATTCACGGGATGTGGGCGCCGCTGGCCAGGCCTAATTGCCCTCGAGAAGGTGGTGGTGAGCTGCCTTCTTGAACCGCTGCAGTCCATGTGAAGTAGGTACACCCACAGTGCTGTTAGGAAGGGAGTTCCAGGATTTTGACCCAGCGACAGTGAAGGAACGGCGATATAGTTCCAAGTCAGGATGGTGTGTGACTTGGAGGGGAACTTGCAGGTGGTGGTGTTCCCATGTATGTGTTGCCCTTGTCCTTCTAGTTGGTAGAGGTCGCAGGTTTGGAAGGTGCTGTCGAAGGAGCCTTGGTGCATTGCTGTAGTGCATCTTGTAGGTGATACACACTGCTGCCACTGTGCGTCGGTGGTGGAGGGAGTGAATGTTTGTAGATGGGGTGCCAATCAAGCAGGCTGCTTTGTCCTGGATGGTGTCGAGCTTCTTGAGTGTTGTTGGAGCTGCACCCATCCAGGCAAGTGGAGAGTATTCCATCACACTCCTGACTTGTGCCTTGTAGATGGTGGACAGGTTTTGGGGAGTCAGGAGGTGAGTTACTCGCCTCAGGATTCCTAGCCTTTGACCTGCTCTTGTAGCCACGGTATTTATATGACTACTCCAGTTCAGTTTCTGGTAAATGGCAGCCCCTAGGATGTTGATAGTGGGGGATTCAGTGATGGTAATGCCGTTGAATGTCAAGGGGAGATGGTTAGATTATTTCTTGTTGGAGATGGTCATTGCCTGGCACTTGTATGGCGCGAATATTGCCACTTATCAGCCCAAGCCCGGATATTGTCCAGGTCTTGCTGCATTTCTACACAGACTGCTTCAGTATCTGAGGAGTCGCGAATGGTGCTGTACATTGTGCAATCATCAGCGAACATCCCCACTTCTGACCTTATGATTGAAGGAAGGTCATTGATGAAGCAGCTGAAGATGGTTGGGCCTAGGACACTACCCTGAGGTACTCCTGCAGTGATGTCCTGGAGCTCAGATGATTGACCTCCAACCACAACCATCTTCCTTTGCGCCAGGTATGACCCCAGCCAGCGGAGGGTTTTCCCCCTGATTCCCATTGACCTCAGTTTTGCTAGGGCTCCTTGATGCCATACGCGGTCAAATGCTGCCTTGATGTCAAGGGCAGTCACTCTCACCTCACCTCTTGAGTTCAGCTCTTTTGTCCATGTTTGAACCAAGGCTGTAATGAGATCAGGAGCTGAGTGGCCCTGGCGGAACCCAAACTGACCATCACTGAGCAGGTTGTTGCTAAGCAAATGCTGCTTGATGGCACTGTTGATGACACCTTCCATCACTTTACTTATGATTGAGAGTAGGCTAATCGGGCGGTAGTTGGCCGGGTTGGACTTGTCCTGCTTTTTGTGTACAGGACATACCTGGGCAATTTTCCACATTGCAGGGTAGATACCAGTGTTGTAGCTGTCCTGGAACAGCTTGGCTAGGGGCGCGGCAAGTTCTGGAGCACAGGTCTTCAGTACTATTGCCGACATGTTGTCAGGCCCCATAGCTTTTGCAGTATCCAGTGCCTTCAGTCGTTTCTTGATATCACGTGGAGTGAATCGAATTGGCTGAAGTTTGGCATCTGTGATGCTGGGGACTTCAGGAGGAGGCCGAGATGGATCATCAACTCGGCACTTCTGGCTGAAGATTGTTGCAAATGCTTCAGCCTTATCTTTCGCACTGATGTGCTGGGCTCCCCCATCATTGAGGATGGGGATATTTGTGGAGCCACCTCCTCCAGTTAGTTGTTTAATTGTCCACCACCATTCACGGCTGGATGTGGCAGGACTGCAGAGCTTAGATTTGATCCGTTGGTTATGGGATCGCTTAGCTCTGTCTGTCGCATGCTGCTTACGCAGTTTGGCATGCAAGTAGTCCTGGGTTGTAGCTTCACCAGGTTGACACCTCATTTTGAGGTATGCCTGGTGCTGCTCCTGGCATGCCCTCCTGCACTCTTCATTGAACCAGGGTTGGTCTCCTGGCTTGATGGTAATGGTAGAGTGGGGGATATGCCGGGCCATGAGGTTACAGATTGCGGTTGAGTACAATTCTGCTGCTGCTGATGGCCCACAGCGCCTCATGGATGCCCAGTTTTGCATTGCTAGATCCGTTCCAAATCTATCCCATTCAGCACGGTGATAGTGCCACACAACACGATGGACGGTATCCTCAATGTGAAGGAGGACTTCGTCTCCACGAAGACAGTGCGGTGGTCACTCGTACCAATACTGTCATGGACAGATGCATCTGCGGCAGGCAGATTGGTGAGGACGAGGTCGAGTATGTTCTTCCCTCGTGTTGGTTCCCCCACCACCTGCCGCAGACCCAGTCTAGCAGCCATGTCCTTTCGGACTCGGCCAGCTTGGTCAGTAGTGGTGCTACCGAGCCACTCATGGTGATGGATATTGAAGTCCCCCACCCAGAGTACATTTTGTGCCCTTGCCACCCTCAGTGCTTCCTCCAAGTGGTGTTCAACATGGAGGAGTACTGAGTCATCAGCTGAGGGAGGGCGGTAGTTGGTAATCAGTAGGAGGTTACCTTGCCCATATTTGACCTGATGCCATGAGACTTCATGAGGTCCGGAGCCGATGTTGAGGACTCCCAGGGCAACTCCCTCCCTACTGTATACCACTGTGTCATAAATAGTATACCACTGTATACCTCCCTACTGTATACCACTGTGTACCTCCCTACTGTATACCACTGTGTACCTCCCTACTGTATACCACTGTGCCACCACCTCTGCTGGGTCTGTCCTGCCGGTGGGACAGGACGTACCTGGGGATGGTGATGGCAGTGTCTGGGACATTGTCTGTTAGGTATGATTCCGTGAGTACAACTATGTCAGGCTGTTGCTTGACTAGTTTGTGGGATAGCTCTCCCAACTTTGGCACAAGCCCCCAGATGTTAGTAAGGAGGACTTTGCAGGGTCGACAGGGCTGGGTTTGCCATTGTCGTTTCCGGTGCCTAGGTCGATGCCCGATGGTCCGTCCGGTTTCATTCCTTTTTATAGACTTTGTAGCGGTTAGTTACAATTGAGTGGCTTGCTCGGCCATTTCAGAGGGCATGTAAGAGTTAACCACATTGCTGTGGGTCTGGAGTCACATGTAGACCAGACCAGGTAAGGACAGCAGATTTCCTTCCCTTAAGGACATTCTGGTCCCAACGCCTAGTGCGGGTAGCTGGCTGCACATCTGAATCATTGTAATGAGCTGGCAGCAGAAAGTACACCTATTCCTGCAGCCACCTGAACAGGCATGTGCCTGTTTCTGAGCATGATCAAATTTCTAGACCATGAACATTCAAACCCTATGAAGCATGTTGGTTCCAGTGCTGGCGGGAATGTCATTTATGGAATGTGACTGACCAGAATGACATGAGAAATAGGAACAGGAATAAGCCATATGGCTCCCCGAGCCTTCTCTGCCATTCAACAAGATCTTCTACTCAACTGTACATTCCCTCTCTATCCCTTGGTTCCCTTAGTGGCCAAGAATCTATTGATCTCAGTCTTGAATCTACTGATCGGTCTTGTTTACCTTTGGATGTCAGGTTTCTACTGCAGGTTTTATCTGTGGTTATTTCACTTCCTTCAGGAGAGCCCACAGATCTCCTAAGATAAAGGAAACCCAGGTTTTTATACAGTGAGGCAGAATTGATTGTGGATGAGTTTCTGAAAAGGAGTGCATTGATCTGCTGGGTGAAACATAAACTGCTCAGCTTCAAAAGATAAAGAATGCATGAAAAGGTTAGGAAAAAACATCTGTTCTGTTAAGCCTATCCAATCTCAAGGTAGTGCAGTGACACACACCATCTACCTATTCCCCTAGGTATGCCTGGAAAATTAGTTGCAAGGTCAAACAATGACCCTAATGCAGTCTATATAAACTATCCAGTCAGACATGAACTATTCTGCATTACCTTCATAATGTAATTATAAATATTTATTTATTTATTATGCTTGAACAATGATTATCTCAGTACATAAAGATTCTTTAAATCTATATACAGAAAAGCCAGATCTACTGGTGGAACAGAAGCCTGCAAGACAACAAGCAGAGAGTGCTACTACCATCACTACTGCCTCCACGGCTGCTGCTGTTATACCGATCACTGCTGCCAGTGATGTCATATCCACGTCTATCACCACTACATCCACCAGATCCATTACTTCCAACTCTGACATCAATGCCATGCTCACTACCACTATCCATGCCTCTGCAGTCACCAGCCTACCCAACTACACAGACACTATACCTATCAAAATCACATCTTCTGTCCTCCCTGCAACCAGTGTCACTGCCCCTATTATACCCAATAACATGTCCACTAATACCACCCTTGTCACTGCTGTCATCCATGCTACCACCCTTGTCACTCCTACCAAAATCACACCTACTACCCTTGCCACCACCAGACCCACTAATACTTTGACTGTAGCTGTTACACCCATTGTAACTACACCCATCACCTCTAGACATTCTGCAATCACACATGATGAGCCAGTACAACCATCCATCTCCACACCAGTAGATGTGGCACAGCAGGAGGAAGAAGCACTCGCTGGAACATCTGGATGGCCACGTAGACGTTGGCGTGGACCAGCGGGTGGTGTAAACACAGCATCACAAGATCTTCTGGCCCTGATGTTCCACAATGAATTCTCCAGGGTGCAGCAAGCGGAAACTACAGGTGTTGGAGGCCTGTACACTGGTATACAGTCTGCCTTGGCAGATATGCAGGCCTCTTTCCATACTGATTTACAAAATGTACACAGAAGTATGGAGTCAGGGATTGTAGATCTGGAATCCAAAATTCAGACAGGATTTACAGAATTGCAGTATATCTTGCAGAATGGCATAGCCGAGCATCTGACAGCTGTGCGGACTGGATTAGGCAAGATTCAGGATGTTCTATGCATAGGCTTGTCAGATATAAGGGATACTATTCACATTGGCCTCACCCAGGGTGATTCAAGCATTCAAAAAGTACACACAACTGTGCTAGAGGGTTTAGCTCAGATCAGTGAGGAGGCTGACTCTGTGGTCAGCCTCCTCACTGAAGTGGTGGACAATCAAAGTTCCGCACAGTTCAGCAGGACAGAAGCCTTTGAGCCACCAGTTGAATTAAGAGAACAAGAAGCCAACGCTAATGGGAATGCATCTTCCATTGGATCTGAGTTCTCCACACGTACTAAGGGTAGACAAGCCCGTACTTCCTCCACCAAAAGCACCACATTAAGTAAAGCATCATTAGTGCCCACACGAGAAAGTTCACGCAAGAAAAAGTTTAAGGGTAAAAAATATAAATAGTAACCACACATTATTTAATAAAATTATATTTTTCACAAAGCTTTGACTTATGTTCATTATTTAGTTTCATTGTCATGTGTATTAGAATTCTTGAAAGGTAGTTCGGATTGCACAGTGCCTAATATTTCAGGTTTTTACACATGGAGCACTTTAGGATGCTCTGTTTGTTCAAATCAGTTAGTTTAGAATAGTTTGGAATATTTCTTCTGTGTTGCTGTAGTTTGAAGTGTAGTGAGAATAAATTGTCTCTTGTTTCTTGCTGCAACATTTCTGTTTTGAAAGATGGGAAATGATATTGCCCTGTGGCAATGTACAGGAGACGTGCTGCAAATAGTTTGCAAACATTTTCAGTACATGAAGAAGAAAGAGCTCATTTAAAGATGCTGGAAGCTCATTGTCAAGGCATACTCTGCAACTCAGAGTCGTTACATCACAGAAGGAGGCTACTCAGCTATTCAAGTTCATGCTGGCTCTCTCGAACAATCCAGTCAGTCCCATTCACCAGCTCTATCCCCATAGCCCTGAAAGTTTATCTCCCTCAAGTGCCTATAATTTCCTTTTGAACTCCAGCAATAGATTTGTGTGCCCCATGCTGCTGGCCTAGAAACATCTTCAGCCTTAAGTAGGGAATCTCTGACCATGTTTTGAGACTGCAGCTACTATCACTCAGTAGCAAACTTTGGATGTCTCTCCAGGAGGGTGATGTATCACAAGTAAAACCTCCAAGATCATGAAGCTTTGCAAAGCTTTATCCTTGCCTATTCAAAAGCTCATTATATGCAACACCAGGTTATTAATCTAACTTTGTACGTTTGTAACCTTGGTGTCATATTTGATCCCAAGATGAGCTACCAACCACATAGACGCGCCATCACTAAGACCTCCTCCATAACTTCTCTCGACTTCATCTCTGTCTCAGCTTATCTATTGCTGAACACCTCATTCATGAATTTGTTGTCTCGAGACTTGACTATTCCAATGCTCTCCTGGCTGGCCTCCCACACTCTACCCTCCGTAAGCTCAAGATCATCCAAAACTTGTGCCAAGTCCTGTTCACCTATCACCCCTGTGCTTGCTGACCTATTGTCTCCCGGTGAAGAAACATCTCAATTCGAAAATTCTCAACCTTGTTTTCAAATCCATCCAGGGCCTCACCCCTCCCTATCTCTAATCTCCCGCCCACAACCCCCTCTAATTCTGGCCTCTTGAGCATCCCTAATTTTAACTGCTGTGCCATTGGTGGACATGCCTTCAGCTGCCTAGGCCCTAAGCTCTGGAATTCCCTCCCTAAGCTCTTTTGCCACTCTACCTCTTTTTTTCTTTAAGATCCTTCTTAATATCTCTTTGACTAAGCTTTTGGCCATTTTCCTTAACATCACCTAATGTGACTCAGTGTCTAATTTTGCTTTATAACGCTCCTGTGAAGCCCCTTGGGATGTTTTATTACATTAAAGGTGCTATACAAATACAGGTTGTTGTTGTTTGTAAGCCACACTATTGAACTGTTGTGCAGTTACATTCCATAGGTTACATCTATAGATTCCCATAGATCCAGCAGCATAGAAGATTATAAATGTGTATCCAGCTTTTTTTAGTGAATTATTGCAATATTAATCTGAGAGGAAAAATGCTTCAAAAGCTGAAAGGTGTAGATATTGTAGGTGTAAACAAGTTGTTTAACTTAAAAGAGTGAGATTTCAGTACTGGAAGACGCAAGTAAAAAATTTATTAGTCTTGGTCCAGGCCCAGAATTAAACATTTCCTTTGAAGCAGAGTCCCTGAAAGTCATGTCTGGCATTTTTCTGAGGATTTCTATATAAAGAATTGGATTTGTGGAATAGACTCGAGATCAACTCTCAGGCCAGTTTAAGGCTGTGAACTGATTAGATTAGAGATACAGCACTGAAACAGGCCCTTCGGCCCACCGAGTCTGTGCTGAACATCAACCACCCACTTATACTAATCCTACACTAATCCCATATTCCTACCAAACATCCCCACCTGTCCCTATATTTCCCTACCACCTACCTATACTAGTGACAATTTATAATGGCCAATTTACCTATCAACCTGCAAGTCTTTTGGCTTGTGGGAGGAAACCGGAGCACCCGGAGAAAACCCACGCAGACAGAGGGAGAACTTGCAAACTCCACACAGACAGTACCCGGAATCGAACCCGGGTCCCTGGAGCTGTGAGGCTGCGGTGCTAACCACTGCGCCACTGTGCCGCCCTAAACTGTCTGCAATGAAGCAGAGCTGAAGGTGTACTTTGTAATTCACGTCACCAAAGTGAGCTAACAGGAAAGGATTTCATTCTTATAGTGTCCACACTGGTGATAAGGTTGACATTTTTATTTATAAAATATTTTTAAAAATATACGGCCAGTATATTCTTGAAAAGGAAGCAATATTCCAGCTTTTGCTTCCCTTGTTTTGTTTAGATTTTATTGTTACATGGGAATAAAATGTTACATTTAAATCACTTTGGGAAAAGAGTGGTTTAAATGATGCTAAAAGCCAGGGTAGAAAAGACGAAGTCAAACTCTTTGAATTTAAAACTGAAACTACTTGCTGTCCTGAATGGGTTTTTTTTTCTCTTTGTAGAAAAGCTAACCGAATGCATAAAAGAAAATCGAAAGGTAATTACTTATTTTAAAACTTTGCTGTAAAATAATTGCTATACCCTTATCTGCCACTTTACCAGTTTGCAAATTTGATGTTTTTTTATATTACGTATGACTGATAGTTTCAGTCGTATGATTTAACATTATTGAAGAGCATTAAAGATGCTCTTCTCCCTAACATTCCAAAAATAAATATTTAATAATACTGCATAATATTTCACCACTTACTAAAGTCCCATACTGGACCATTAAACAACTGGGTGAATTCAGCCAGCGAGATATTATTCTGGGAGTGTAACCTCGTTGAATTTGCCCCCATTATATGTGCCTGTCCAAAAGATACAGCTTAGATTTTCATTTTTAACGTCACCTACCAGGAACACCTATCAGAAACCCAGGCACACATTGCCTATAGAAGGTCATGAGCCCTAACTTGCAATAGGTGCTCCTAGCAGACAAAACCATTGTACCCAGATACTGACGATGAAAGTCTAAGCCGTAGCATTTGAATTACTCCTAGGAGAGCCAGAGATGCTCCTTCTAATCTCTTCAGGTTTAATTGAAAAACTTAACATTTGAGATTAAAATGATCTGTGGTTACCTGTCTGCAGTTATTTATATACACAGTCTGAAGTATGACTGCTGGCAGTGACACCAAAGATTGCTTTTCTTGAAACAAATGCAAAAGAATGCTATTTGCGAATACTTATTTTAAACAGGTCAACACCTCCATGAACATATTACAGAGACAAAAATTGCAGCAGAATGTTAAGCATTTCTATGGTGATCTTTAAAAATCAAAAGCATTTGAACTGGATTTTTTTGATCTAGTTATTACATTTAAAAAATACATTGCTTTAATCCACGAAGAAGGTGGTCAAAATATGTATTGACAAATCTCCAAATAACGAGCTAACTCCATGATTGTTGAAGTCCAAGTAATAAGCTGTCATAACTTTTTGGTGCAGCAGTCATTTAAAAAAAAAAGTAAAATGCATTTTAACAACTTTTGAACTGTGAGATTTCCGGCAACCAAATTTATATTGTTGTGAGACATCAAATTCTAATAAACCACGCCCAACTTCTGAAGGTCATCCCAGAAAGACACAAATACTAAAATTCCCACTGCCGAGTAAATGTCAACAGGATGACAGTTTCAGTTGGTGAATGGCACACATCTGGTGAGGAGGGGCTGGGATCCGAGCCCAGCAGAGACTGGGAGTGCTGTACATGGCAGAACATAGGAGTGCTCGGCAAAAGAGCACTCGAGGAGCCAATGGATGGAAATGTGAGAGTAGAGCGCAGCACAATGTGCAAGTTGAACATCCGAGGACCCAGTGAACAGAGTGAAGCTAAAGTACGTTGCAGTAGACATAAAATACAGAGGCAAACAGTGAGAGACAGTTATGTGAAGATAGAAGCAAACACATTTTGCTTTTTGTAGATTATGTTATAGATAATATTGGACCTATATAATGAGGTGGGCAGGAACTGTCATGGTGGCTGAAGCTAATTTTTTAATGAAACAATTCAGTAGGATTTTTTGGTGGAATTTCTTTTTAGGGTATGTGGTTATGGTACTAGACTGGCCCCCTAAAATTTCAAATCCTACCACACAAGTGGCAGGAAAGAATTCAATATAATCTGGTAATTTGTGGCCACCAAAAAATGATCATGAAAGCTATCAGATTGTTGTCAAAAACCCAACTTCTTAATTAATGTCCTTCAGGCAAGGGAAGCTGGCACTCTGGTCTACCTGGCCTACATTCTTTTTTATTCGTTCATGGGATGAGAGTGTCATTGGCCAGGCCAGCATTTATTGCTCATCCCTAATTGCCCTTGAGAAGGTGGTGGTGAGCCACCTTCTTGAATCTCTGCAGCGCATGTGGTAGTAGGTACACCCACAGTGCTGTTAGGGAAGGTGTTCCAGAATTTTGACCCAGTGAGAGTGAAGGAACAGTTAGGATTGTTTGTGACTTGAAGGGGAACATTTTTCCACATTATATTCCATCTGCCATGTTCTTGCCCATTCCCTTAGTCTGTCTAAATCCTCTTGAAGCCTCTTTGCATCCTCCTCGCAACTCACATTCCCACCTAGTTTTGTGTCATCAGCAAACTTGGAAATATTACATTTGGTCTCCACATCTAAATCATTGATATAGATTGTCAATAGCTGGGGCCCAAGTATTAATCCTTGCAGGACCCCACTAGTCACAGCCCGCCAACCTGAGAATGACCCATTTATTCCTACTCTCTGTTTTCTGTACATTAACCAATTCTCAATCCATGCCAGAATATTACCCCCAATCCCATGTGTTCTAATTTTTCTCACTAACCTCCTGTGTGGGATCTTATTGAAAGCCTTCTAAAAATTCAAATACACCATATCCACTGGTTCCCCCTTATCTCTTCTGCTAGTTACATCCTCAAAAAACTGTAGCAGGTCTGTCAAACATGATTTACCTTTTATAAATCCATGTTGCCTCTGCCCAATCCTACCATTATTTCTCAGTGTTCAGTTATCACATCCTTAATAATAGATTCTAGCAATTCCCTACTACTGATGTTTGGCCAACAGGTCTTTAGTTCCCCATTTTCACTCTCCCTCCTTTTTTAAATAGTGAGTTTACATTTGCTACCTTCCATTCTGCAGGAACCATTTCAGAATCTATAGAATTTTGGAAGTGATTCTTTCAATCATTTAATTTCAAAATTTTAATTAAGAGTTGAGTTAATCTCCTTTGGCACTACCCACAGAAAGTCCAAATCAAGTGATGTCTTCCAGCGAAGGGATGTTAGAGAATTGGGATCTTTTGGACTAGGGCCTGTAAACGTGATCCTGGCCCCAGATACAGTCATATGTTCTGTTCTTCCATTTCCACATCCACATTTCTTTTGTCCATATTTGTAGTGGGAACTACCTATATAAAGGAATCAGTGGTGGCCCTGCTGAATGGAACGGTAGGGGAACATGATGTAAAGGGAGGGGGCCAAGAATGAAGAGGGAGAGAAGAGAAGAGGAGGAGGGAGAGAAGAGAAGAGGAGGAGGGAGAGGAGAGAAGAGGATGAGGAAGAGGCAGGCAGAGGGCTGGGGAGGAGGAAAAGCAAGGGAGAAAAGGAGGATGAGGAGGCTGAATGGGGTGTACTGAAGGTAGAAGTAGAGATGGAAAAAAAAAGGATAAAAAAAAGTACAAGAGGCTCCCAATCCATGTTCCATCCTCAGCCACAAAATAACAAGACAAGACTTCACTGAGAGAGCAGTGGGAAAAAGCGGAAGTGGAATGGAGCATAAAGAACCCAGGAGGGAGTGAGAGAGCAGTGGGCAACAGTGGGAGCAGAGCGGGACACAGTAGGAGCAGAGCGGGACAAAGAGAGCACAGGAGAGAGTCAGAGTTCACTGAGAGAGCAGTGGGAAACAGCGGGAGCAGAGCGGGACATAGAGAGCCCAGGAGAGAGTGAGAGTTCACTGAGAGAGCAGTAGGAAACAGCGGGAGCAGAGTGGGAAATAGAGAGCCCAGGAGAGAGTGAGAGTTCACTGAGAGAGCAGTGGGAAACAGCGGGAGCAGAGCGGGACATAGAGAGCCCAGGAGTGAGTGAGAGTTCACTGAGAGAGCAGCGGGACACAGTGGGAGCAGAGCGGGACAAAGAGAGCACAGGAGAGAGTGAGAGTTCACTGAGAGAGCAGTGGGAAACAGCGGGAGCAGAGCGGGACATAGAGAGCCCAGGAGAGAGTGAGAGTTCACTGAGAGAGCAGTAGGAAACAGCGGGAGCAGAGTGGGAAATAGAGAGCCCAGGAGAGAGTGAGAGTTCACTGAGAGAGCAGTAGGAAACAGCGGGAGCAGAGCGGGACATAGAGAGCCCAGGAGAGAGTGAGAGTTCACTGAGAGAGCATTGGGAAACAGCGGGAGCAGAGCGGGACATAGAGAGCCCAGGAGAGAGTGAGAGTTCACTGAGAGAGCAGTAGGAAACAGCGGGAGCAGAGCGGGACATAGAGAGCCCAGGAGAGAGTGAGAGTTCACTGAGAGAGCATTGGGAAACAGCGGGGGCAGAGCGGGACATAGAGAGCCCAGGAGAGAGTGAGAGTTCACTGAGAGAGCAGTAGGAAACAGCGGGAGCAGAGCGGGACACAGAGAGCCCAGGAGAGAGTGAGAGTTCACTGAGAGAGCAGTGGGAAACAGCGGGAGCAGAGCGGGATATAGAGAGCCCAGGAGAGAGTGAGAGTTCACTGAGAGAGCAGTGGGAAACAGTGGGAGCAGAGCGGGACATAGAGAGCCCAGGAGAGAGTGAGAGTTCACTGAGAGAGCAGTGGGAAACAGCGGGAGCAGAGCGGGACATAGAGAGCCCAGGAGAGAGTGAGAGTTCACTGAGAGAGCAGTGGGAAACAGCGGGAGCAGAGCGGGAAATAGAGATCCCAGGAGAGAGTGAGAGTTCACTGAGAGAGCAGTGGGAAACAGCGGGGGCAGAGCGGGACATAGAGAGCCCAGGAGAGAGTGAGAGTTCACTGAGAGAGCAGTAGGAAACAGCGGGAGCAGAGCGGGACATAGAGAGCCCAGGAGAGAGTGAGAGTTCACTGAGAGAGCAGTGGGAAACAGCGGGGGCAGAGCGGGACATAGAGAGCCCAGGAGAGAGTGAGAGTTCACTGAGAGAGCAGTGGGAAACAGTGGAAGCAGAGCGGGACATAGAGAGCCCAGGAGAGAGTGAGAGTTCACTGAGAGAGCAGTGGGAAACAGCGGGAGCAGAGCGGGACATAGAGAGCCCAGGAGAGAGTGAGAGTTCACTGAGAGGGCAGTGGGAAACAGCGGGAGCAGAGCGGGACATAGAGAGCCCAGGAGAGAGTGAGAGTTCACTGAGAGAGCAGTAGGAAACAGTGGGAGCAGAGCGGGACATAGAGAGCCCAGGGGAGAGTGAGAGTTCACTGAGAGCTTGGTGGGTAACAGCGGAAGTTGAGCAAGGCTATCCACCACCGCAGCCGCTACTGCTGTTTGTAGGTTTAGAGCCCACGTTCAGAAAGAAAATTCGTGCTGTGACATCACAGGGAAGCAGGTAGGTGATTGGCTGGTGACTATTTCCTATTTATCTTATCTAAACTAGGGAATAAACTGGTGTGTCTTATCTTTCTTTTCTCAAAGTTAGTTTTATTACAACTCGTAAGGTATATTAAGTATGAGTAGGTTTTATCAGTATCAATAGGATTTATTAGCATTAGTAAGGTTTATTAATAGTAGTAAGGTTTATTAGTATTGGCAAAGGTTTATTAGCAGTAATAAGCTTTATTATTAGTAGCAAGGTTTATTAATACTAACAAGGTTTATTACCTAACAGATAGAGGAATGGCAGGGCTGCTTCAACCTCTGGAGTGCACATCCTGTGCTAGATGGGAATTCCAGGACACTCCCCATGTCCTGGATAACTATATGTGCAGCAAGTGTCATCAGTTGCTGCAGCTTGAGCTCTGGATTTCGGAACTTGAGCAGCAGTTGGCATCACAGCGGTGCATCCGTGAAGTTGAGAGCTTCTTGGATAGCATGTTTATAGATGTGGTCACCCCACAGCTTAACAGTATGCAGGCAGAGAGGGAGTGGATGACCATCAAACAGTCAAGAAGAAACAGGCAGGTAGTGCAGGAGACCCCTGAGTGCATCTCAATCTCCAACCGGTATTCATTTCTGAATACTGATGAGAGTGATGGTTCATCTGGGGAGTGCAGCCAAGACCAAGGCCAAGGCACCACGGGTAGCTCAGCTGTATGGGGGGGTGGTGGTGGGAGGGTGTACAAGGAAGACTGGAAGAGCGATAGTGACAGGATGTTCTATAGTCAGGGGAACAGACAGGTGTTTCTGTGGCCGCAGACATGAATCCATGATGGTATGTTGCCTCCCTGGTGCCAGCGTCAAGAATGTCACTGAATGGCTGCAGAGCACCCTGAGGGGGTGGGTGAACACCCAGCAGTCATGGTCCACATTGGTACCAACAACATAGGTAGGAAGAGGGATGTGGTCCTGCAGAAAGAGTTTAGTGAGCTAGGTAAGAAATTAGCAAGCAGGACCTCAAAAGTAGTAATCTCCGGATTACTCTCAGTACCACGTGCAAGAAATAGGAAGATAGTGCAGATGAATGCATGGCTGGAAAGATGGTGCAGGATGGAGGGCTTTAGATTCCGAGGATAATGGGACCAGTTCTGGAAAAGATGGGACCTGTACGGGCCAGACGGGTTGACCTGAACAGAGCTGGGACAAATTTCCTTGTGGGTGATTTGCTGGTGCTATTGGAGAGGGTTTAAACTAACTTGGCAGGGGTGTGGGAACCAGGAGGAAATATCAGAGAGGAGTACCAAGGTGCACAGAATACTGGAAGAGATAGATAGCACAAGAGTAGGGAATAGTAAGTTATTAGGTGGGGAGTGTTGTTAATAAGATTGGTGAATAACAGGCACAGATTGACATGTGTAATTCTGGTCACCTCATTACAGAAAAGATGTAATTGCACTAGAGAGAGTACAGAGGAGATTATGAAGCTGTTACCAGGACTGGAAAAATGCAGCGATAAGGAAAGATTGGATAGGCTGGGGTTGTTCTCCTTGGAACAGAGAAGGCTGAGGGGAGATCTGATTGAAATGTACAAAAGTCGTGAAGGGCCTGGATAGAGTGGTGGTGAAGGGTCTATTCACCTTAGCAGAGAGGTCAGTGACAAGGGGGCATAGATTTAAAGTGATTGGTAGAAGGATTAGAGGGGAGATGAGGAAAAACATTTTTCACCCAGAGGGTAGTGATGGTCTGGAACTCACTGCCTTGAAAGGGTAGTTGAGGCAGAAACCCTGAACTCATTCAAAAGGAGTCTAGATATGCACCTCAAGTGCCGTAATTTGCAGGGCTACGGACTAAATGCTGGAAGGTGGGATTAGAATAGGTGGATCGTTTTTCGACCGGCACAGACACGATGGGCCAAGTGGCCTCTTTCTGTGCCTTAAACTTTCAATGATTCTTTCTATGATTCTATGTGGAAAAATGATGTTATGGCTATAACAGAGACCTGGCTCAAAGAAGGGTAGGACTGGGTGTTAAATATTCCTGAATACAAGGTGTTCAGGAAAGATAGGAAAGGAAGAAAAGGGGGACAAGTGGCAGTATTGATTAAGGAGCGCATTGTAGTGCTAGGGAGAGAAGATATCCCCGAGGGGTCGAGGACAGAATGTATTTGGCTACAGCTAAGGAACAAAAAAGGTGCAATTACATTGCTTGTAGTCTATAGGCCACCAACTAGTGTAAAGGAGGAAAAGGAACAAATTTGCAAGGAAATTACAAAGAGATGAAAGAATTATAGAGTAGTTGTCATGGTGGACGTTAATTATCCACATATAGACTGGGATAGTAGTAGTGTAAAGGCAAGAGAGGGGCATGATTTTCCAGAGTGTGTTCAGGAAAATTTTCGATAGCAGTATGAGAGGGGAAGAACTGCTGGACCGGGTTCTTGGGACAGGTTGAGAGAGTGGGTAATAAAGCATAGTTTCCTGGGCTTTATTAATAGGGGCATAGAGTAGAAGAGGAAGGAGATTATATTGAGCTTGTATAAGACACTAGTTCGGCCTCAGCTGGAGTATTGCGTCCAATTCTGGGCACCATACTTTAGGAAAGACGTGAGGGCATTGGAGAGAGTACAGAAAAGATTCACAAGAATGGTTCCAGGGATGAGGAATTTCAGTCATGAAGATAGATTGGAGAAGTTAGGACTGTTTTCCTTGGAGAAGAGAAGGCTGAGAGGAGATTTCATGGAGGTATTCAAAATCATAAGGGGTTGGGACAGAGTGGATCGGGAAAAACTGTTCCCAGTCATGAAAGGATCAAGAACGAGAGGGCACAGATTTAAAGTGATTGGTAAGAGAAGCAAAAGCAACACGAGGAAAATTTTTCCACACGGTGAGTGGTTTGGATCTGGAATGCGCTGCCTGAGGGTGCGGTGGAGGCAGATTCAATCGAGGGTTTCAAAAGAGAATTAGATAGTTATCTGAAAAGGAAGAAAGTGCAGGGTTACGGGGAGAAGGTGGGAGGATGGCACAAGATGAATTGCTCATTCAGAGAGCCGGTGCAGACATGATGGGCCGAATGGCCTCCTTCTGTGCTGTAACAATTCTGTGATAAAGAAACCTATAGGCCTCGGCTCCTGGTTTCACCCTCGCACATTCCCTGGCAGACAGACTGAAACATTGAAATTCTCTCTGCTCTCTACTCCTCCCAACACCATAGCATAATTGCCCATCCATTGACACGCTGGACCACGTAACCAGGCAAAGGTGCCTGTCACACAGCATGGTGAGGGGAGGAGGGGGAGAGAATCAGAACGAGAATCAGTAGCTGAGGGAGAGTGGGAGAGGGTGCGGGATAACAGCTCCATCTAGGCCAGACCCATAATTAACATGCCAGGTGGGTTGAAATCGCAGTGCGACTGGAGCCAACAAGGACAGCGGCTGACAATGACCTTTTGCTGATCATACTGTATATTGATCCAGGAGGGCAGTATGGGGTTGGATTTCTGTGGGTTTTTCCCAACCTTCTGCTATATCGTCATAGAATCATAGGAAGTTTACGGCACAGAAAGAGGCCACTTGGCCCATCGTGTCTGCGCTGGCTGAAAAACAAGCACCCAGCCTAATCCCACCTTCCAGCATTTGGGCCGTAGCCCTGCAGGTTACAGCACTTGAGGTGCATATCCAGACACCTTTTAAATGAGTTTAGGGTTTCTGCTTCTACTGCTCTTTCAGGCAGTGAGTTCCAGACCCCAACATCCTCTGGGTGAAAAATTCTTTCCACATCTCCCCTCTAATCTTTCTACCAATCACTTTAAATCTATGCCCCCTAATTATCATCCATTCTATCCAGGACCCTCACAATTTTGTACATTTCAATCAAATCTCCCCTCAGCCTCCTCTGTTTCAAGGAGAACAACCCCAGCCCATCCAATCTTTCCTCATAGCTGCATTTTTCCAGTCACTGTAGGTATACGTACACCACATGGACTGCAGCGGTTCAAGAAGGCAGCTCACCACCACTTTCTCAAGGCCAATTAGGGATGGGTAATAAATGCTGGCCTGGCCAGTGACACCCACATCCCATGAATTAATAAAAAGTAATGTTTGGGTTCTCTTTTTCTTCACTGCCATTCTATTCTCTTTCTCCCTTTGTCAGCTTTATTTTTCCTCTTCACTTCCCCTTTCAACTTATTGTATTTGGCCTGGTCCACACTTGAAGAATTCACTTAACATAGCTCATACACCCTCTTTTTTTGTTTCATCATATTCTCTATCTCTCTTGTCATCCAAGAAGCCTTGGCTTTGGTTCCTCTACCTTTCACCCTTGTTGGAATGTACTTAACCTATATGTGAAATATCTCCTCCTTAAAGGTTACCATTACTCCAGAACCTCAGTTTACTGTCTCATCTAAAAGATGACACCTCTGACAGTGCAGCACTCCCTCGGTACTCGAGTATCAGCCTTGACTTTTTGTGGACGAGTCTCTGGAGTGGGACTTGAATCCTAACTTTGAGGTCACAGTGCTATTAACTGAGCCACACCTGACATCAAGACTGCTCTCTGTCTCTGTGGAGTTTGGCACATTTCACCTCACTGGCATACTGTCCTTCACTGATATACTAGGTCCAAGTAAGCTCATTCTAAGGTTTGGGAACTTTGGCGTCGGGAACCCTTGCCCCGGCTCGGCTCTGGCTATTGTTGGCATTTTACGGTGCAGATAGGGACTCTCTCCCTCATAAGACAACCAAGAAACTTCCAGAAACAGCTAGCCAGTGTAATGGGGTCTCTCACTGGAGCTACACCAGGAGAACAGTGGAATCTCCAAGGACTCTCGATATATTCCTACTGGCCAATGAACTTTATGTAAGCTGCACACACCATGAATATTAACCTCATTGGTGAGGTAGCAGTCACTTAATTCTGTGGGAGCTTTTGACCACCTCACAGAATCATCCTTGCTTTCTCACATATGGGTCTTGTCAAAACAGCAATAACAAATGGGCAGCTGGTTTTACACCGCACTTGATTATCTGTTGGATTGACTTTGATGGAAGAGTTGGGTGTAAAGCTGCTTGCTGATTCTCCATGAGCTCTGTAGTTGGGGATCAAGTCCACCTTCATTTGTTTGTGGTCTACTCACAAGATAACCATTACCCATTGTCAGCCTGATGTACAAATACTTTTTTAGCATTCTTCCTTTTCAAACAATTATCTATTGATTGCAGTGGTTCAAGAAGGCAGCTCACCACCACCTTCTCAAGGGCAATAAGGGATGGGCAATAAATGCTGGCCTGGCCAGTGACGCCCACATCCCATGAAACGAATTTTTAAAAAATGAATTTATAGACCTTGCTTTATCAACTGTTTGTGGTCAGAAGTTCTGCATTCTAATCTCCTATGTTCAGTTATGTTGCTGACTGTAAAAGGGCAGAAGTGGGTGGTAGTGAATGGGTTTATTGCCAGTAAAGTCACTATGTCCAGCTGTAAAGGAATGGGGAGCCCAAATCCAGTATAGGTTACAGTCCAGGAAGTATAAAAATCAATCTGACTGTATTATGTGTTCAGCTGAAAGAATGGTGACCCTGCCTTAACTTTTTTATCCCATTTTGTAATTGTTTTATGTAACCACCTACACAGACAAACTACCAGGAGGAGGATGAAGAGAGTGAAACAGATCATGAGAAAGAAGCTCCTGGACCATCTGATTTAAACTAACTGGAACAGCTTAAAACCCCAGGCGTAGGATTAATCTTAAAAAATGCCTTCCTGCTTCGTCCTGTTAGAAAGATATTGAAGGTTTTTTGCCTTGGAGGTTGAAGGTACATCACTTGTGTTCCTGGTTTCTGTCCTTTTCTTTCCTGGCTGTTGTCAGTCGCAAAGGCAGAACACATGACAAAGGGTGTGGAGGACAGAGGTTTTAGCTCAGCTCTCTGCTCCTGAAAATGGCCCCATGCTGTGCAAAGGTCAATATCTTCAGTACTGCTCGGGTAATTAACAGGTTGACTTTCTTGCTCCACTTAAATTTGTGACTGTTGTGGCAGTGTTAGCTCATGCACAGCCTCATAACAAGAATGTACCAATCTAATCTGAGTTCAGAAAAAATGTCTGTAATGTGTTATATGTTTGTTCCATTTTCTCTCCTTTGTAAAAGATGAAGGATGTTAATGTGGGGGAATGGAACCTTTTTTGTATTTCGGGTAGCACTCGCAGGTCAGGTATGGCATGAAGAATCATTGCCGTGATTTTAAAATTATCCTCTTTGTGTACTATTCAACAACAACTACTTGCACTTATATAGTGCCTTTAACTTAGTAAAACATCCCGAGGTGTTTCACAGGAGTGTTAGCAACTAAAATAGGCACCAAGACACATAAGGAGATATTAGGATAGGTGACCAAAAGCTTGGTCAAAGAGGTAGGTTTTAAGAGAAAGAGGAGAAGGGAAGGATTTCCAGAGCTTGGGGCCCAGGCAGCTGAAGGCACGGCCACCAATGGTGGAGTGATTAAGATCAGGGATGTTCAAGAGGCTGGAATTAGAGGAGCACAGAGATCTCGGAGGGTTGTGGGGCTGGAGAAGGTTACAGAGATAGGAAGGGGCGTGAGGATGGGGAGGGATTTGAAAAGGATGAGAATTTTAAATTGAGGCAATGCTAGACTGGAAGCCAGTGTAGGCAAGCGAGCATGGGAGTGATAGGTGAGTGGGACTTGGTATGAGTTAGGATGCAAGCAGCAGAGCTTTGAATGAGTTTAAGACCATGTAGGGTGGAAGATGTGGGGTTGGCCAGGAGAGCATAGGAGTAGTTGAGTCTAAATTGAACAAAGGCATGGATGAGGGTTTCAGCAGCAGATGAGCTGAGGCAACTCTGGCCTCTTGTCCCTCCTTGGTTTCCATCGCTCCACCATTGGTGGCCATGCCTTCAGCTGCCTGGATCCTAAGCTCTGGAATTCCCTCCCTAAACCTCTCTGCCTCTCGACCTTCTCCTTTACGTTGCCCCTTAAAACCTACCTCTTTGACTAAGCTTTTGGTCACTTGTTCCAATATCCCTTAATGTGACTGTGTCAAATTTTGCTGGATTTACATTCCAGTGAATTCCTTGGAACGTTTTTACTACATTAAAGGCATAATTATAAATCCAAATTGTTCCAGACCTTAATACCAACCTCACAAGAACATTCTTTAATATAGTAATATGAACGTTATCAATATGTACACCAGCCAGCCATGTGGCCTTGTTAGGTGGAAAAGAGTGAGCATTTTGAGTGCCCATAGGTGAATGTTACAGTCCCAAGCCCACTCGGAGCTGGTTTGAGTTTGCTGCAGTTCATTCCAGCAAGGAGAGTACAAGTTTTTGTCTCATCAGTCTGTGCTGGCTTTGAACTGGACTGAATGACACTATCCATTCCCCTACCCTATTCTATATTTATTTATTTATTTATTATGTACATATTTTCAGCATATTACACCTGTCAACATGGAAAATATACTTCTTTGATATGAGATTTGTTGTGCTGTAATAGAATCCTGTGTATGAAAAATGAAAGGTTACTTTTTTAACCTCCGCTACGCTTACCCCTCCCATGATGCATAACCTTCACGGCTGAGAGACTTGGTGAATGGCCTCTGCACGGTGCTTTTCTGTGATTGGCCAGTAAGAGACAGTAATCTGGGTTGACCTGTCCTTTCTATTTTTAACTACATAAAAGAAATTCCCAACGATTTGCTCTGTGAATCAAGCTCCTAACCCCACTGGCTTTTGTCCTGCGGTGGAGAGCTCACTATATGTGACAACAGTGGCTGTGAACATGGGGCCAATAGGCTTTCCCTACATCAGCGTTTCTCAAACTTTTAAGGTTGAAGGACCCCTTTTCAAGTGGATTTAGTAAAGACGGTTCCCCCTCCCCCCCCCCATCTAAATTATAATACTATTTAATACTCTTCATATGAAAGTGCTGCACATAAAGAATGTATTACTAATGTTTTTAAGAAAACTTGTTTTCACCTGCAGTTATCAATGCTTCTCACTGCAGAGTCTCTCTATCCTTGTGCGCTCCCCTCCTAGGTGAGACAGCCAGCCCACTCTGCACTGTACATGTTGCGGGCACACTCTGCTCACATTTTACATTATTTGGTGGACCCCTTGGTAAGTCTGTACAGATCCCCAGGGATCCACAGACCCCAGTTTGAGAACTACTGCCCTAGATTCTGTTAAAAGGAGTCAGGTCCCTTAGTGTTACGTTTTGTAATGTAAAACATTCTGTTACGTCACAAAGTGTGAGGGACAACTGTGAGATTGTTAATAACATAGAGGGGTAAGGGGGAGAACAGCCACCTGTCAACATGTAAAATATACTTCTTTGATAGGGAGGGGGTGAGGCCCTATCATTGTTATAGTCATTAGAGCACAGAAGGAGGCCGTTTGGCCTATTGCGTCCATGTCAACTCTCTGTAGGGCAGTCCTGTCAGTTCCATTCGTCCGCTCCATCCCACTAGTTCTGCAAGTTTATTTCCCTCAAGTGCCCATCCAATTTCCTTTTAAATCATTAATTGTCTCTGCTTTCACCACTTTCGTAGGCAGTGAGTTCCAGATCATTACCACTCGCTGTGTAAAAAAAGTTCTTCCTCACGTTCCCCCTGCATCTCTTTTTCAAAACCTTCAATCCGTTTCCCCTAGTCCTTGTACCATCAGCTATTGGGAACAGCTTTTCTTTGACTGCTTTATCTTAACCTGTCATAATCTTGTACACCTCGATCAAATATCCCCTCAATCTCCTTTACTCCCAGGAGAACAACCCCAGCTTCTCCAGCCTAACCTTGTAGCTAAAATTCCCTCATCCCTGGAACCATTCTGGTAAATCTCCTCTGCACCCTCTCATCCTTTCTAAAGTGTGGTGATCAGAACTGGTCATAAGATCATAAGAAATAGCAGCAGAAGGAGGCCATTCGGCCCCTCAAGTCTGCTCTGCCATTTAATAAGATCATGGCTGATCTGATTGTGGCCTTAACTCCACTTTCCTGCCTGTCCCCCATATCCCTTGACTCCCTTGTAGATCTGGACACAGTACTCTAGGTGTGGCCTAACCAGAGCTTTATAAAGGTCTCTCAGTTCTCTTAGTGCCTTGTAATGTTCCCTGGTACAAAGACTGTTTCCTAGGTTCAGTCCAAGACACAGTGTAAGCTGCTGCCAGGAGTCCAGGAGTGGTTGGTCTCCCCCTGACCCCACATGGCCAGGATCAGCAGTTTACAGTGTCGTTGACAACTGTGTTGAGTTTTAACTGGCTTGACAACGTAGGGCAAATGCAGTAACATCATATTCCTAGTGCAAAGGCTCCCTCTATTTTGAGTGCGGGCTGGAGAATTAGTGCAAGTGTTCTGGCCTGATTTCCAATCCGTATCTGGCACCTCCTCACCACTGCTGGGTGTTGAATTTACTCTCATGGAAACACTGCATGCTTTATGTTACAAAATGAAGGAAAACATAAATATCCCCTGAATAAATATCTTGAGAGATTCCTGGGGTTTTATTCTCTGCCTATGCTGATTGTACATATGGAGCTTGCAAGTGTGTCAGACACACAATTTCCCCAGTTCCCACTCACTCTTATCAATGAACTCCCAGTGTGCTTAATTTTGGTGAAAATATTCTGCCATAGTCCTCGGGGAGCTTTTGATTTTGTATGTTTGTGAAAATAAACATACAGACTGCATTGTGTGATCATAACTTCAGCTGAGCCATTGTTCAGGATATCGTGATGTTAGGACTCTCAGCAAAGCAGCCTGAATCATCATCTGGACTGTCCTTGGCACATCAGCCTCCTATCCTCAGAGGGCAAGAACAACTAGTTAGAAGCACAGGCTAGATAGACAAATGGTATTCCCCAGGGAGGGAAAGCCCTTCCAGCATCACTTAAAGTCACCTATTGATAGATTGAGCAATGAAAGACTTTGTCTGAAGATACAATGTCCTCTTCAGCAAGAACTGCCTGAGTCAGTTCTGCATATCACAATTGTAAGAGTAGCTGAACCAGGTGGGCACAGGTGAGGCACTCCCTTCAAAATGTCAGCTTGCTTTTGCCCGTTATTTCTCTCTTCTCCCCATGCCTGCTCCATTTAATATTGAGTCTTTACATCCCCTTTCCACTCTGTCTCCCAAGGCAGTCAGCATATCTCACCAAGCTGCTCCCAGACTCACCACAGCACATTGACTGACCTGTTAGAAGTGCACAAGACTGACCTAGGGCGATACCAACAGACCTTTCCTCGGCCTCTATCTCTTTAACAGCACAGGTGAGATCAACAACTCTCTTACTTCCAGTTGGAGCGTTCCTCCATTTTCACAGTTTATATATGCAGCAAATATGTAGATTATGCACCATTGTCGACAACAAAAGAAGGAGAATTAAAGACGGGGAGTCGAACAAACGTGTGAAACAGAGTAAGAGACAGATTTTTGATCTACAAGGGAGTCAAGGGTTATGGGAGGGCCGACACAAAAGTGGAGTTAAGGCCATAATCAGATCAGCCATGATCTTGTTGAATGGCGGAGCAGGCGCAAGGGGCCGAATGGCCTACTCCTGTTCCTATTTCCTATGACCCTATGATCTGTCAATAGGAAGGATGCGAAGACTTTTGAGAGGGCAGAAAAAAGATTTACGAGAATGGTTCCAGGGATTAGGGACTTCAGTTACGTGGATAGATTGGCGAAGCTGGGCTGTTCTCCTGAGAGAAGAGATGAAGAGATTTGAGTGCTCATCTAAATACTTCCTAAATGTTGAGGGTTCCTGCCTTTACCACCTCTTCAGGCAGTGTGTTCCAGATTCCAACCACCCTCTGGGTAAAAAAGGTTTTCCTGAAATCCCCTCTAAACCTCCTGCCCCTTACCTTAAATCTATGCCCCCTGGTTATTGACATCTCGCTAAGGGAAAAAGTTTCTTCCTATCTCAATTTGATTGAGTTTTTCGAGGAGGTGACCAAGAGGATTGACGAGGGTAGGGCGATGGACGTTGTCTACATGGACTTTAGCAAGGCCTTTGACAAGCTCCCGCATGGTAGACTGGTCCAGAAGGGTCGAACAGATGGGATCCAGGGTGAGCTAGTAAATTGGATACAAAATTGGCTTGTTGATAGGAGGCAGAGGGTGGTAGTGGAGGGTTGTTTTTCAGATTGGAGGCCGGTGACCAGTGGTGTGCCGCAGGGATCAGTGCTGGGCCCTCTGTTGTTTGTCATATATATTAATGACTTGGATGTGAATGTAAGGGGCATGATTAGTAAGTTTGCAGATGACACCAAAATTGGTGGTATAGTGGACAGTGAAGAAGGTTGTCTAAGGTTACAACAGGATATAGATCAACTGGGAAAGTGGGCAAGGGAGTGGCAAATGGAATTTAACGCAGACAAGTATGAAGTGATGCATTTTGGGAAGTTAAACCAGGGCAGGACATACACAGTGAATGGCAGGGCCCTGGGAAGTGTTGTTGAGCAGAGACCTTGGAGTGCAAGTACATAGTTCCCTGAAAGTGGCAACACAGGTAGACACGGTGGTGAAGGCATCTGGCATGCTTGCCTTCATCGGCCGAGGCATTGAGTACAAGAGTTGGGACGTCATATTACAGTTGTACATGACATTGGTTAGGCCGTATTTGGAGTACTGTGTGCAGTTCTGGTCGCCGCACTACAGGAAAGATGTTATTAAGCTAGAGAGGGTCCAGAAAAGATTCACAAGGATATTGCCTGGTTTGGAGGGCTTGAGTTATAAAGAGATTGGATAGGCTGGGTCTGTTTTCCCTAGAGCGAAGGAGGCTGAGAGGGGACATGATAGAGGTATATAAAATTATGAGAGGCATAGATAGGGTAGATAGCCAGAGTCTGTTTCCCATGGTAGGGGTGACTAAAACTAGAGGGCATAGATTTAAGGTGAGAGGGAGGAGATTTAAAGGGGATCAAAGGGGTACATTTTTCACACAAAGAATAGCAGGGAGGCAGTGGAATAGTGGTAAATGTCACTGGACAAGTAATCCAGAGCACAGGCTAATGCTCACAATAGTACTCAGCAATTGCGAGCTGACTGCTCTTTACAGACAGCTTGGTACTGAGGCATAACGGTGAGAAATTGGCCTTCACAGCACCTGTAGTTTTGGGCACACAGTTAACGTCCACAGAAGTATTCGGAGTAGGTGGTGCGTGGCATCGCTGATTTGATGCCAGCACTGCCATTTTAGAGTTCCCCACTCCAGCTGATATCCTCTTAACCTTCCACAGCTGAACATGCAAACAGAATGATGGACCCCAACACCCACCTCTCCAATCAGCGCTATTTAAAAGGACACTTACTGGTTGATTTCTTCAGGCAGTTGCTACAATTCTGCACATTTTAGTGCTTTCAAGTTTCAGAAGTCTACAGGAAATGCTGTGCTCGGTGCTGCATTAATTGTGCTGACTTCGAGGCTTCTGCACAAACTAGCTGGTCCCAGACATGGTCTCCCATGTCAGATGCGCATCAGTCTGGGCCTGTGCTCACGTGTTAATCTGATCATACACTGTGTACAAACATGCATTAGTCTGATCCTACTCTCTGTGCAGACATGTTAGTTCGATCGTATGCACCGCCCGTGTGTACAGACATGTGCCAGTCTAATTCTACGCTCTGCCTGTGTATAGGCATGCGTTAGTCCAGTCCTATGCTCTGCCTGTATCTACAGACGTGTGTTAGTCCGTGCCTGCCCTCTGCCTGCGTACAGATTTGGCCCCCTGCACCATACCCCGTTCCTGTTACATGCAAGAGCCCCAGCTGTTAGACCCCAGCCATTAAACCGAATGCCCACTATACACCCCACCCGTTATAACCCACCTATTGAACCCACTTCCCAATACAGCATCAGATGCTATACCTCCCCCCCCCCTTCTAACCTGCCTTGTATCCCCCCCCCCCCCACCAGTTATACCACCAATCCACACAGTTCTACTACATTGCATAGAACTGAACATTGATCAGCTGTACAACAGGCAAAGCAACCAGAGGCAACATGATGCAACTTTTTTTACGCAGTGAGTTGTGATGTGGAACGCGCTGCCTGAAAGGGCAGTGGAAGCAGATTCAATAGTAACTTTCAAAAGGGAACTGGATAAATACTTGGAAGGGAATAAAATTACAAGGTTGACCGGAAGGAGCCGGGTGGCAGGGACTGAGCAAGTGGGAAAAAATGTTAATATGTTGAGAGCCGTGGAGTAGTGGAACTAGAACAAATCAGTGCACTCCTCCTACCTCAGACATAACAAAATACAAAACTGTTTTTATTCTCATTTCTAATGAGTTCAATATAGATACAGTTCCCAATTTTTATTTCACAATGTGGACAGTTTCATTTAACATCTTAACATTGAGTAATGACATGTACCAAGACATTGATCTGTTGGGTATTTGCCCTACGTTATGACAGAGACTCGGACCCCTCAGTGTCTGATTTGCTAACACACATTCGCCCTACGATAAGATGGAGGATTGGGAGCTGCAGTGCATTCATAAAAAGGTCAAATCCAATGCAGCCAATTAACACCCATCAGCCTACTTTCAATCACCAACAAAATGAAGGAAAACTTTTCGCAGTACTATCAGGAGGTGCTTATCACCCAATAACATGGCCAACAATACTTAATTTAGGTTCTACCAGGACCACGTGACTCCAGCTCCCATTACAGATTGGATCTAAAGAGCTGAATTCCAGAGAAGCAAGCGTGACTGCTATGACGTGCTTTAATTGCTTGCACTGTATTTAATGTAATTATTAAGGGAATCATCACTGCCAACACCCGTGCTCAATATCCTATATTGGTACCCAGTCTAGTAACACTTCAATTTTATAATTCTCATCCTTGTTTTCAAATTCCTCCATAACCTCAGCCACTCCCATCTGTAATCTCCTCCAGCCCCACAATCCACTAAAATACCCTCCAATTCTGCCTCTTGCTCATCCCCAATTTTAATCACTCCACCACTGGGGGGCTATGCCTTTAGTGGCCAAGGCACTAAGCTCTGGAATTCCCTTCCTAAACTCCTTTCTCCTTATACTGCTCCTTAAAACCTACTGCTTTCAGCAAGCTTTTGTCACCTATTCTATTATCTCCTTAGGTGGTTCAGTGTCATAATTGTTTGATAACGCTCCCATGAAGCACGTTGCGGATGTTTTAATGATGAAGGTGCTATATAAATGCAAGTTGTTATTGCAAACATGAAGCTACAGCAGGCACCAGCATCAACTGTACACAGCAGGCAACATTTCACCCACCACCCCTGAGCCAAGTGTCTTCAACAGGATGGTTGAAGTTGGGTTTGTTTTTCCCTCATGGGAACATTTGTTAGCAAGAGCGACTGAACAATCCCTGGGCATGGAGGCTGATTTAATTAATTACGCTGCCATTGCTACACGAGTTGAGATAAGGCGAGCAGTGAAGCTCTCGATGGTGCTGCAGACAAGGAACCAGGAGGCAATTATATAATAAAGTTTACATTCTTCCCAAAGAATTAAGACACTTCTCCTTGTTCAAAAAGTACCTTTAATATGACACTAAACCAACAATTTATTTGTTCATAAGACATCAATAGAAAATTAACTTTGGAATTAAAAAAAACTTAAGGTATACAGCACACTTGAGGTAAACGCTTAATCCCTGTTTTTTTTTCAAATAAAGGATTTCCCCATCCTCTGACCCCTTAACCCAGCACAGCATCCACTAACCAGCAGGCTGGCAGTGTGATGGACCAGCCAGGCCAGTTCTTCAATAGCTGCCTCCGTTCCTTCCAGGTGATGGGACACACTTGTGCTGTTCACCTGACTGGTTCTTTTCCTCACCCTTGCCCCAGTAACAGACCTTTCTAATGTCACACTCAGACAGGCTGCATTTAGTTAAGGATGCTCCTTACACCTGCTCTATTCCATTTACTCCAAATTATCAAAATTATGTACTTTTTAAAAAAACTAAACATGCCCTCGCCATTTAAAAGCCAGTTCATTAAATTAATTCCTTTTAAAGAGCAGCAGGAAGGAGCATCGAACTGACTCTGACCCGTTTATACAGCAGTTCATCAGTACAAGAGCAGAGGAGGTTGTGGCAGGTGAAAAGAGGCAGAAGCAATAATGGACAGCAGGTTATAAATACTCCTAGTGCAGAGACAGTGAGAGGAAGGAGTCAGTGCGTGTGTGTGTGGGAGGGGGGGGGGGGGGGGGGCAGAAAGAGAGTCAGAGAGGTGGAGTGCAAGTCAAAGAGGGAAGACTGCTAAGTAGAGTCAGAGAGTGAGAGAAAGAACAAGCTAAAAACAATTGAACTCCACCATCGCCATCCCCCCCAAAAAAATGAATACACTGAATAGCTAAAACAAGCAGAGGCTATGTCTATCCACAGGAAACAAACTGTGCTTTTGTTAAACTAGGTAGAGGGGAGAAAGAGGCCAGGAGGATGTCTCCTTGGAGCCGATTAAAAAACCATCTGTACAGTTGATGTCAGAGAGCAAAGAGTTGGGTGGCAGCAGAAGTCACTAAAAACCCATGTGGCAATGCAACTCAATTATAAAAAAACACTCTCCCACCTGTCATTATACATAAATATGTAAGTTACTGGGGTTTTTTTTTTAAAAAAAGGACTATTTAGCCAACACTTTTTTTATGCCTGACGAAGCTGCTGAGATCAGATGGAAAGGAGGAGAATAGTAGCCCCCTGTAACTCCCACCAAAGTGCATCCCCTTGACTGCAGGCCCTCCCAGTGACACTGCTCCAGTAACCAGGGCCCTCCCTGCTATACAGCATTAAAGCCAAGTTGCTTATAAAACTAACTGCAAATGATCTGACATTTAACAATCTGTTCCACAAAGCCCATTGCCAAATACAATCTGGGCCTCCCACACCCCATCTCACTGCACCTGTCCAGTTAGTTATTAAATGGAGCCAGATTTCAAGACAGTATCAGCGCACTGGGAAAGGAAGACTGGTATTCTGTAGCACCTTCTCTGATCTGACGACATCACAAAGCAACTCTCTCAATGGAGCACATGGAGGTGTAGTCATTGTTTGTAATGCAGGAAACCGGACAGCTAATTTGCACACAGTTAACACATTTTAGTGACATTGGATATACATTAGCCGGGACACAGAAGAAGCCCCCTTCCGCTCCTTGAATAGTCTCATAAGATAATTTACACCAACCTTAGGGGCAGTTGTGAAAGCTGCCAATCTGAGCTGTTCTGTTACCCATTTCTCTCTCTCTCTCTCTCCCCCCCACAAACGCTGCCCGACCTGCTAAGTATGTCCATCATTTTCTCTAAATAATCAGAGGTAGGGATCCTGACTCATTTCCCCCCTCAACAAAGCAGCTCAAGGGCAGGGGATGAGCTAATTCAAAATATCAGGGAATCAAATTGGCCCAACTACTGCCCAAGGCTACTGCAGAACCACCAACAGCCCTTCTCCCAAGGCTGGTGCTCATCTTCTGTACCAGGCAAACCCAGTAACTTGTAGCTGAGCTCAAAACACTAAGTGACAGCCCTTGACCGAACCATTCACTGGGTTGCTGATGGATGCGCTCAGCGCTCTTAGGACCCAGGCAGCAGCTGGTTTACAAGTCAGTGCTGCATTTGCACGACTAACTGCCTCAAGAAAATGGCATCAAAATACCCGGCAGTTCACATTTTAAAAAGATTGATGCACGACTCAATTTGGCAAAATGGAGCTCAAGAAGCAGGAAAAAAAATTAAAACAGCTGCTGTTTGGAAAGATTCAGAATTAAATGTTCCACATTTTCTACAGAAGTTTGAGATTCACTATAATTGGGAGGGAAGAGGAGACGGATATTGAAATTAAAATATTTAGTGAAGAGTGACAGCAAGACTCATCCCTGCAAACAGGTTGAGGAACTGCCACTCATCTCAAGTCCCCTGGAACAGTGAAGGATTTCAGCAATAAGGGTGAATGAAGCCTTAAACAGTATAAACAAAGCACTGGGGCTTAATTCTAGAAGGGTAGAACTGAAGATGAGAAGCTATGTGTAAAAGAAACTTGCCACATGCGGCATTACTGGGAGTAGCTCTGGTCTCCTTATTGCCAAAAGGAAAGGAGGCACTGGAGAAGGTGCAAAATATATTGACAAGAATGCTACCAGAACTGAGGTTATAGCCATCAGGAAAGGCTGAACAGGCTGGGGCTGTTTTCTCTAACAGAAGGCTGACGGGTGATCTGAGAGAGGTCTTTATTATGAAAGGGTTTGATACGGTAGATGTAGAGATTATGTTTCCACTTGTAGCAGAGAACAGAACTAGGGGCTATTAATGCGAGAGATTGACGGGCAACAAATACTGGTCTTGCCAGTGATGCTCACATCCCAAAGAATAAAACATAAATCCAATAGGGAATTCAGGAGAAACTTTTTCCAACTGTTGAGAATGTGGAACTCGCTACCTCAGAGAGACAGGGGCAAGACTGAAATCTACACTGCACTCCTTTCTTAAAGCTGCCAGCACCTGTTCTAAGCCATTCTATGTGGGTTAAGTACTCTGAACATCCTGAAATCTACGACTTCAAGCAACATTGTTATTCAAGCAAACACTAAGAGTATGAAAAGCTACTCAGATAGGTTGTCAGGACAGAATGCTTTATGAGGGAGAAACCATTGCATTTGCTATGGGAAAGTGGTAGTGGAGAGACTGCAGGCTGTGATTGCTCCCATGTGCCACCACAAACACCATGGGCCAGGCTGCCTCCTCTTGTGCTGTTAACTTGTATGGAATTCTTAAATGATAAATGGGAGACACTAAATTAATTGGTCACTAATGACGGTGCCCATTTTAGAGGCAGCTCTTCAGTGGGTCATTAATTGTGGAGAAAATACAGGCACTTCTTTCCCTGGCAAGAGGGAATTTAACCCTTTGCATCAACAAGTAAAAGGGAATTTGTAATTTTCCCATAGCTGCATCAAATATCTTTGCCCAGTGAAAACGATCGGCTTCCTCCTCCTTAAATTACAACTGTCTGAACCTGGACACGAGTTTGCGACGCAGCTGTCTGGAACCTGGGAACTTTCCCTAACTACCCCCACCCGTATCATTTCCTGTTAGTGTGGCGAGACGCGTGTTCCTGTGAAGATCTAAATGGTAAGAAAGGAGACATCAGGCTCCCAAGATGCAACAATTCAGCTCTACTAAACTGCACTCTACACACATCCCATTGCTGAGTGCCTTTAAAAACACACCTTTGGTGGGGGCAGAGTTGTAGAGCAGGACTTCACTGTTTTTCTTCCCCTTTTTAAAAACACTCATTACCATAAGCAGTGTGGGTCAACTGGGGAACAAGGCAGCAAATACATTTCTATTCACAAGACATTCAGTAAACCACCTATGTTTCATACTCACAGTTTTATTAATTCAGCTGGAGCTCCTGGCAGAATGACTGCCTGATAACGTGCTGAACTGCATATACAATACATATAATACGATTCCCTGGGACTAGCATCAGCTGCTGTGATGCATTCATTTCTGGTGCGAGAGGCCCCTTTTGCTTCTCAGCTTCTACTCTCTGCATCTGACTATGAGCCAGCAAGTCTAGACAGCTTGTTTCCATTGTAAGGAAGCAAATAAAAGGACAAGAATGAACAAGAAGGAGGTGAGAGGTGACAGGAGTTCCAGTGAAGTTAGTGAACCAGCTTCAGTCACTCCCCTTTCTATGACCAGGTCTGAAAGGAAGTCATCCCTGCATTTAAAACATGGTGTGCTGTACAGATGCTATAGAAGGACAGGAAAACACAAAACCCAGCCCAAGATGTCAGCAACAACAGCAACACTGAGCGTTGATGAAATGCCCACTTAGCTCAGCCAATGCAGTGATATTAACAGATCGCAGGCCTCACCCAATTCACACTAACTGCTTAAAAAAGGCACAATAAGCACCAATGGCCGCACTGCTGAAGGGACAGTCAAGTGTGGATCGGAGCCAGAGAGAATGGTCCCAGGTTTGATCCCTCACTTATGGTAAGAAGGAAACAGAGGCTCAGGCCTCTACTTCTTACCTACTGACCCATGGGTACGTGGAAATTGGAGAGAGGCTCAGACTGTGCTTGGTGGAGATAGCCCTGCCTGATGTACAATACTCAAGTGAGAGTCACACCAGGGCAAGTCAAAGGAGCACCCTGTGGGAAGTGTGTCCCATTAGGTGCCCTTGGAATTCAATCACATTTTAGAAGACGATGGAAAGAAAATTGAGAACCAAAAGTAAATGCTCGTGAACATTTTCGGGGAGTTGTGCAGTTCATTACAAAATTATCTTTTATCAGAACCCCGAGTAGGATTACCAGCTTCAACACATTCTGGTTAATCCAGTTTTCAGAAATTTCCCAACTGCTTGGAAAGTAGACGTAGGAAGGGCTTATGCAATCAGTTGACAAAGTGTTTTTTTTAATATATATATATATATATATATTTTTATAAAAAGTGCTGCTACCCTTTCACTATCAGAAAATGCATCAACTGTACTTTGCACAGTGCGCTCCTTTAGAAAGCACCTCTAACAAAATGATGGCAGATTAATTTATACATCACCTTCAAAAATAACCTCCCACCTTAAAAGAGAACAGGACCTTCATCTCTCTCCCGCTCCCTGCCTCCAAACAGTAAAGTGGATATCTGGTCAGAGTGTGAGATTAGGTGGAGAAACCTCATCCAGTTCGTGGCCTGGCTCCTTTAATGAAGTCCAGGGAAACAGGCAGAGAATTCAATCCAGGAGTTTTCTTGGCCTGAATCGAGACCCAACTCGAAATAAAAAAAATTTGCCTGCAGCTTTCTTCTTGCAATGCTTAAATTATACAAAAGAGGGAGAGGCAGCACAGAGAATCAGTGCAAGCTCGCTCCCCCCCCACCACCGCCCCGTTTCCTTGACAATTTACAGTACTCCCTGCAATCATGGAGAGTTCAGCAAACAGACGTTCCCTTAGTGCTTCAGTCAGAGTCCGACAGGACAATAATTTCTTCCGGGTCACACTGAGTTGCCACATTCACCTGAAACATAGGCACAAAGAAGGTGGCGTCAGGTAAGAAGTTACACACATTTACTAAGCTTCAATGTCCTTTCACCCTTCACCACGAAGGAGGCCTTGCATTTGTACAATGACCTTCAGAAGCTTTCTCCAAAGTGCTTTCCAGCCAATGTTGTACTTTGACAAGGGTAGTCAGTGTTTCAATGTACCGGGAAATTTAATTGTTGGTTGTAGGATGTGGGTGAGACCGCAGTTAGTGTACACTCCAAACTACGACGGGTCCTGGGCCTCAGCGTGTGGGACAATATCTCTACCATCTTCACAACTCTCCTACAGATTAACAGATACTTTGCTGAGCGGAGGATACGGTGCCTTACAAGCCTCAAATGAAAGGAGTACCTATTGTGACAAACTGGAGCAGCCTGTAAAGGTGAGGCAGTGCACACAGGAAATCATTCAAGGGACAGGGGGAATTTTCAGAATGTATTCCTAGTCCAGCCCATCTGCTGGCAGCAGTCCCAGGATCAGCATTTTAGTTCCACTTCTGCATCTCCTCTCCCTTGCCTTAATCTCTAGCGGGCAGTGGAGTTTGCTAAAGGTTATATTTAAAAATTCCAAGCAAAACTCCAACTCCCAACACTTCACAGCTGGGTAAAATATCCTGGCTCCCAGTACTTGAACATGAGCAGGCCAGTGTCCAACAAGGCTGTTAACTGCTACCTGCAGTCTGCATTCCTGCACAGAACCTGCCTGTTAAGTGTTCTGTTTACAGCATTGTCTGTGAAGTGCTGAGACAGAGAGATGGACTAGTGTTCTACAGAAATACAAGTTCATTCCTTGCAACCAAACAGATGATCTGAACAATAAGTCCACGATACTGACCAAACCAGGAGCTAGAGTTGTCAAGCTGTATGGACACATCCAACACTGTGAGGACCACGATCTCTCACACTGCAAGCCCAAAAAGGTATGGGGGAAGGTGACAGTGGGGGAAAGCATTTCCCAAACACGGGCCAAAGGCCATAGCAGCCCTCTGCTCACAACCTCTCCACTGTTCACACAGATAGCAACAGGCTCCCTTGCTCATACAGAGCTTGGAAATGGTGCACGGTGGCTGGCTAGCTGCAAACTTGCTGCATGATACAGAACAGAGGGAGGTGCGCAGGTCAGAAAATCCCAATCTCAATCTTTGCTGGCGAGCACAAAGTCAGCTCCCTCAATGGAGCCAGTACTACCACTGGTTCAGCATTCAACACCTCCCAGCTGGGCCAAACGATAAACTAGAGCAGACAACTTTCACGTACCTGTGTAGGTGTCTAGGACGGGGTCAGACTGGGCCGAGGGAACACAGCTCTGACCTCATGAAATAGTGGGTACATGGGGTTCCGAAGAAGGGTCACTGACCCGAAACGTTAACTCTGCTTCTCTCTCTCCACAGATGCTGTCAGACCTGCTGAGTATTTCCAGCATTTCTTATTATTTCAGATTTCCAGCATCCGCAGTATTTTGCTTTTCTTTTAGTGAGTACATGGTGTTCTCCAGTCCCTCACCCAGGACTTCTCTAATTTCACTCATGAAGTGTGGCTATTTCAGCAAGGATGTGTGGAAAGAGAAGCAGAGTTAACGTTTCGGGTCAGTGACTCTTCATCGGAACTGACAAATATTAGAAAAGTCACAGGTTATAAGCAAGTGAGGTGGGGGTGGGGCAAGAGATAACAAAGGAGGTCTAGACTGGACCAGGCCACATAGCTGACCAAAAGGTCACGGAGCAAAGGCAAACAATGTGTTAATGGTGTGTTGAAAGACAAAGCATTAGTACAGATGAGCTGTTAATACACTGAATATTGAACAGCAGCAAGTGCAAACCTGAAAAAAAAACAGTGGGTAAGCAAACTGAACAAACTAAGATGAAATGAAATAAATGCAAAAAAAAAGATTGTAAAAAATGTAAAAAAGAATGTAAGAAAAAAATAACTAAAAATGAAAGTAAAATGGGGGGCTGTCATGCTCTGAAATTATTGAACTCAATGTTCAGTCCGGCAGGCTGTAGTGTGCCTAATTGGTAGATGAGATGCTGTTCCTCGAGCTTGCGTTGATGTTCACTGGAACACTGCAGCAATCCCAGGACAGAGATGTGAGCATGAGAGCAGGGGGGAGTGTTGAAATGGCAAGTAACCGGAAGCTCAGGGTCCTGCTTGCGGACTGAGCGGAGGTGTTCCACAAAGCGGTCACCCAGTCTGCGCTTGGTCTCCCCAATGTAGAGGAGACCACACTGTGAGCAGCGAATACAGTATACTACATTGAAAGAAGTACAAGTAAATCACTGCTTCACCTGAAAGGAGTGTTTGGGGCCTGGGATAGTGAGGAGAGAGGAGGTAAATGGGCAGGTATTACACCTCCTGCGATTGCAGGGGAAGGTGCCATGGGACGGGGACGAGGTGGTGGGGGTAATGGAGGAGTGGACCAGGGTGTCGCAGAGGGAACGATCCCTTCGGAATGCTGACAGGGGAAGGGAGGGGAAGATGCGACTGGTAGTGGCATCACGCTGGAGGTGGTGGAAATGGCGGAGGATGATTCTTTGGATATGGAGGCTGGTGGGGTGAAAAGTGAGGACAAGGGGAACCCTGTCACAGTTCTGGGAGGGAGGGGAAGGGCTGAGGGTAGAGGTGCGGGAAATGGGCCGGACACGTTGAGGGCCCTGTCAACCACAGTGGGGGGAAATCCTCGGTTGAGGAAAAAGGTCATATCAGAAGCACCGTCATGGAAGGTAGCATCATCAGAGCAGATGCGGAGACGGAGAAACTGGGAGAATGGAATGGAATCCTTACAGGAGGCAGGGTGTGAAGAGGTGTAGTCGAGGTAGCTGTGGGAGTCGGTGGGCTTATAATGGATATTAGTAGACAGCCTATCCCCAGAAATGGAGACAGAGAAGTCGAGGAAGGGAAGGGAAGTGTCAGAGATGGACCATGTAAAGGTGAGAGAAGAGTGGAAATTGGAAGCAAAGTTGATAAAGTTTTCCAGTTCGGGGCGGGAGCAGGAAACGGCACCGATACAGTCATCAATGCACTTTGGAGATAGTGATCACAATTCTGTAGCATTCACTGTGGTAATGGAGAGGGATAGGTATGTGCAACAGGGCAAGGTTTACAATTGGGGGAAGGGTAGATATGATGCTGTCAGGCAGGAACTGAGGAGCATAAGTTGGGAGCATATGCTGGCAGGGAAGGGCACGGTCGAAATGTGGAACTTTTTCAAGGAGCAGATAGTAGGGGCCATTGATAAGCATGTCCCTGTCAGACAGGGAAGGGATGGTCATGTGAGGGAACCGTGGTTGACAAGAGAGGTTGAGAGTCTTGTTAGGAAGAAGGAGGATGCGTATATAAGGTTGAGGAAAAAGGGCACAGGCATAGCTCTGGAGGGATACAAGATGGCCAGGAAGGATCTGAAGAAAGGGATTAGGAGAGCTAAGAGAGGGCATGAAAAATGCTTGGCGGGTAGGATAAAAGAAAACCCCAAGGCCTTTTACGCGTATGTCAGAAATATGAGGATGACTAGGGGGACCGTAGGTCCGGTCAAGGACAATAGCGGGAGACTGTGTGTTGAGCCGGAAGAGATAAGTGAGGTTTTGAATGAGTACTTCTCTTCGGTATTTACGAATGAGAAGGGGTGTATTACTGAAGAGGACGGTGTGAAGCAGACTGGTAAGCTCGAGGAAGTGCTCGTTAGGAGGGAAGATGTGTTGGGGTTTTTGAATAACTTGAAGATAGACAAGTCTCCCGGGCCTGACGGGGTATATCCAAGGATGTTATGGGAAGCAAGGGATGAAATTGCAGAGCCACTGGCAATGATCTTTTCATCTTCTCTGTTGACGGGGGTGGTACCAGGTGATTGGAGGGTGGTAGGCAAGTTGATGGAAAAGGTGCTGAGGGATAGGATTTCTGAGCATCTGGAAAGACACTGCTTGATTCGGGACAGTCAGCACGGTTTTGTGAGGGGTAGGTCTTTCCTCACAAGCCTGATTGAATTCTTTGAGCAGGTGACCAAGCAAGTGGATGAGGGTAAACCAGTGGATGTGGTGTACATGGATTTTAGTAAGGCATTTGATAAGGTCCCCCATGGTAGACTTATGGAGAAAGTCAGGAGGCATGGGATAGTGGGGAATGTGGCCAGTTGGATTAAGAATTGGCTAACTGATAGAAGGCAGAGAGTGGTCTTAGATGGTAAATACTCAGCCTGGAGCCCAGTTACCAGTGGCGTGCCACAGGGATCAGTTCTGGGTCCTCTCCTGTTTGTGATTTTTATTAACGACTTGGATGAGGAAGTCGAAGGGTGGGTCAGTAAATTTGCAGATGATACAAAGGTTGGTGGAGTTGTGGATACCGAGGAGGGCTATTGTCGTCTGCAAAGGGACTTGGATAGGTTGCAGTGCTGGGCTGAAAAGTGGCAGATGGAGTTTAACCCTGAAAAGTGTGAGGTCGTCCATTTTGGAAGGACAAACACGAATGCAAAATACTGGGTTAACGGTAGGGTTCTTGGGCATGTGGAGGAGCAGAGAGACCTTGGGGTCTATGTGCATAGATCGTTGAAAGTTGCAACTCAAGTGGATAGGGCTGTGAAGAAGGCATATGGGGTGTTAGCGTTCATTAGCAGAGGGATTGAATTTAAGAGCCGTGAGGTGATGATGCAGCTGTACAGGACCTTGGTAAGGCCTCATTTGGAGTACTGTGTGCAGTTCTGGTCGCCTCATTTTAGGAAGGATGTGGAAGCCTTGGAGAGGGTGCAGAGGAGATTTACCAGGATGTTGCCTGGAATGGAGAATAAGTCTTACGAGGAAAGGCTGAACATTCTAGGCCTCTTCTCATTAGAACGGAGAAGGATGAGGGGTGACATGATAGAGGTTTATAAGATGATCAGGGGAATAGATAGGGTAGACAGTCAGAAACTTTTTCCCCGGGTGGAGCAAAGCGTTACAAGGGGTCATAAATTTAAGGTGAAGGGTGGGAGATATAAGGGGGATGTCAGGGGAAGGTTCTTTACCCAGAGAGTGGTCGGGGCATGGAATGCCTTGCCTGGGGAAGTTGTTGAGTCAGAAACTTTAGGGACTTTCAAACGGCTTTTAGATAGGTATATGGATAAAGGAGAATGATGGGGTATAGATTAAATTGTCCTTGACAGAGGACAAAGGATCGGCACAACATCGTGGGCCGAAGGGCCTGTTCTGTGCTGTATTTTCTATGTTCTATGTATATAATGTACCGGAAAAAGAGTTGTGGGAGGGGGCCTGAGTAGGACTGGAACAAAGAATGCTCGACATATCCCACAAAAAGACAGGCACAACTAGGACCCATGCGGGTACCCATAGCGACACCTTTTACTTGAAGGAAGTGCATGGAGTTGAAGGAGAAGTTGTTCAATGTGAGAACAAGTTCAGCCAGGCGGAGGAGGGTGGTGCTGGATGGGGACTGGGTGGGCCTCTGTTCCAGGAAGAAGCGGAGAGCCCTCAAACCATCCTGGTGGGCGATGGAGGTGTAGAGCGATTGGACGTCCATAGTGAAGAGGCGGCGGTTGGGACCAGGAAACTGAAAATTGTCAAAATGACGTAGGGCGTCAGAAGAGTCACGGATGAAGGTGGGAAGAGACTGGACCAGGGGAGAATAGATAGAGTCTAGATAGGAAGAAATAGGTTCAGTGGGGCAGGAGCAGGCTGACACAATGGGTCTGCCGGGACAGTCCCGTTTGTGGATTTTGGGAAGGAGGTAGAAGCGGGCTGTCCGGGGTTGTGGGACTATGAGGTTGGAAGCTGTAGAGGGAAGATCTCCAGAGGAGATGAGGTCAGTGACAGTCCTTTGGACGGTGGCTTGATGTTCAACTTTGCTTCCAATTTCCACCCTTCTCTCACCTTTACATGGTCCATCTCTGACACTTCCCTTCCCTTCCTTTTACATGTCGCCTATTTTCTAAGGGTCTGTATCTCTTTGCTTCCTGCCCATTCATGTATCGGTCTAGATACATCTTAAAAGACGCTATCATGCCCGCGTCTATCACCTCCGCTGGCAACGCGTTCCAGGCAAGTGATGAAAGGTGTCATCAACAGTGCCATCAAGCAGCACTTACTTAGCAATAACCTGCTCAGTGATGCTCGGTTTGGGTTCCGCCAGGGTTACTCAGTTCAAGACCTCATTACAGCCTTGGTTCAAACATGGACAAAAGAGCTGAACTCAAGGAGGAGAGGCGAGAGTGACTGCCCTTGACATCAAGGCAGCATTTGACAGAGTATGGCATCAAGGAGCCCTAGCAAAACTGAGGGCAATGGGAATCGGGGGAAAATTCTCCGCTGGTTGGAGTCATACCTAGCGCAAAGAAAAATGATGGTAGTTGTTGGAGGTCAATCATCTCAGTCCCAGATCACTGCAGGAGTTCTTCAGGGTAGTGTCCTAGGCCCGACCATCTTCAGCTGCTTCATCAATGACCATCCTTCAATCATAAGGTCAGAAGTGGGGATGTTCTCTGATGATTGCACAATGTTCAGCACCATTCACGACTCCTCAGATACTGAAGCAACCTGTATCCATGTGCAGCAAGACCTGGACAATATCCAGGCTTGGGCTGATAAGTGGCAAGTAATATCTGTGCCACACAAGTGCCAGGCAATGACCATTTCCAACAAGAGAGAATCTAACCATCTCCCCTTGACATTCAATGGCATTACCATCATTGAAGCTCCCACTATCAACATCCTAGGGGCTACCATTGACCAGAAGCTGAACTGGAGTAGCCATATAAATACTGTGGCTACAAAAGCAAGGTCAGAGGCTGGGAATTCTGCAGCTCACCTCCTGACTCCCCAAAGCCTGTCCACCATCTACAAGGCACAAGTCAGGAGTGTGATGGAATACTCTCCACTTGCCTGGATGGGTGCAGCTCCACCACCTTACAACATTCACTCCCTCCATCACTGACACACAATGGTAGCAGTGTACACAACCTACAAGATGCAATGTAGCAACCCAGCAAGGATCCTTCGACAGCACCTTCCAAACCCATGGCCTCTCCCCCACCTAGAAGGACAAGGGTAGCAGATGGACTGGCTACATCTCAACAGGACCGGAACTAACATCGTCGCAGGGAGATTTGCGAGTGCTGTTGGAGAGTGTTTAAACTAACTTGTCGGGGGGATGGGAATCTGATAGCTCAAATTGGAAGGAAATAAAGCTGGTAACAGGAGGTAGAAAAGTAGCAAGTGACATTAGAAGGCAAGCATCAACTAGGCTTAGAATGCAGAATGTCAATACGACAAGGCTAAGGGCACTCAACCCGAATGCATGGAGCATTCGCAACAAGGTAGATGACTTAAAGGCCCAAATAGAGGTAAATGAGACTGCAGAATTAATAATGGGAAACAAGAAACTGGCAGAGACTTTGATACAAAGATAGGTGGGAAAGCAAGTTGTGAGGAGGACAGTGTCTGCAAATGCATAGACATAGGTTAACTAAGTGAGCAAAAATTTGGCAGATGGAGTATAATGTGGGAAAATGTGAGGTTGTCCACTTTGGTAGATAGAATAGAAAAGCAGATTATTTAAATGGAGAGAGACTGCAGAATGCTGTGGTACAGAGGGATCTGGTTGCCCTCGCACATAAATCTCATATGGGTACAGCAAGTAATTAAGGCAAATGGAATGTTGGCCTTTATTACAAGGGGGTGGAGTATAAAAGTAGGGAAGTCTTGCTACAACTGTACAGGGAATTGGTGAGATTGCACCTAGAGTACTGTGTACAGTTTTGGTCTCTTTACTTGAGGGATATACTTGCTTTGGAAGCAGTTCAGAGAAGGTTCACTGGGTTGATTCCTGGGATGAAGGGGTTGCCTTAAGAAAGGTTTAGCAGGTTGGGCCTATACTCATTGGAATTTAAAAGAATGAGAAGTGACCTTATTGAAACATACAAGATTCTGAAGGGGCTTTTTTTCCCCATTCATGGCCAGACCAGCATTTATTGCCCATTCCTAATTGCCCTTGAGAAGGTGGTGGTGAGCTGCCTTCTTGAACCATTGCAGTCCATGTGGGGTAGGTACACCCACAGTGCTGTTAGGAAGGGAGTTCCAGGATTTTGACCCAGTGACAGTGAAGTAACAGCGATATAGTTGCAAGTCAGGATGGTGTGTGACTTGGAGGGGAACTTGCAGGTGGTGGTGTTCCCGTGTATTTGCTGCCCTTGTCCTTCTAGTTGGTAGAGGTCGTGGGTTTGGAAGGTGATTGTCTAAGGAGCCTTGGTGCATTGCTGCAGTGCATCTTGTAGATGGTACACACTGCTGCCACTGTGCTTGACAGGGTGGATGCTGAAAGGATATTTCACTTTGTGGGAGAATCTAGAACTAGGGGGTGCAGTTTAAGGGGTCTCCCATTTAAAATGGAGACGAGGAGGAATTTCTTCCGAGGGTCTTTGGAATTCTCACTCTGGAGTGCAGTAGAGGCTGGGTCATTGAATATTCACAGCTGAGTTAGATTTCTGCTCGACAAGGAGGTTAAGGGTTGAGGTCGGGGGTGGGGTGGGGGTGGAGTGGAGTTGAGACCATGATCAGATCAGCCATCATCTCATTGAATGGTGGAACAGGCTTGAGGGGCCAAATGGCTTACTCCTGCTTATGATCTCCTACCCTCACCCCATTAGTTTGTAAACAGCGCTTCAACCAGTTGAAGTAGCAAGTGCTACGATGTAGTGGAAGCAGCACCCTCTGAACAGTGAGTGAATTTCAGAGAACAGGGGCAACCTAAAGCTCAAACAGAACCCATTGAACAACGCAAGTTTGACCCTCGTTGGTACAGAATTGATGCAGTTCTGATGACTTGCTCTTTCTGTAGTGATGCCAAGCAGACAGAAAGCAGCACACAGCAGTTCCCAGAGAATAGAACACACTCCAAGTTGGGAGGGATGCTTATTTTAATACACTATTCCAATATTTCCCTTTGCATCCTTTGAGGCAGTCTGGAACGATTATGGTTCAGTGTGCAGGCTTACAGTTTTGACACCACTCTGATCTATAAATCCAGGAATGCATGTATTGCACGGAGTCCATGCTAGAATACTTGCCTAATCTGCTGCTGAGTGTTCAACACCAAGGACAAACCTCCAACTTGGGCAATCACAAATTTAAATCAGGACAAACATAACAAAAATCTAAATTACTGTAAGGCAGAGCTGCCTCAGCAATTCTCAAAAAGCTGGGGGCACTTTGGCTGATCCAGTAGTTTGTGGGAAGCACTCTCCTTAACTACTGCACAGGAAATGTCCTTCAATAACCCACTCGAGCACTGTTCCACACAGCAAAGCAAGATGAAAAGGTGCAAGGTTAATTAAAACCAGGTTTACCCTTGTGTGTCTTACAGGGCTGGGTTGTGAGCTGGTGACCAGACTAACGAGAGGGGAATCTGCTCGCGTTGAATCAACATCAGGAAGCGGACTCTTGACTGCAACACCAGACTCTGCACGGTCAATCAGTGGCTCCTCCATGCCTTCGTCAGACTCCATCAGCTCGATTACTTCAACACTGCTGCTTTCCAGTAGAAATAAAAATATTAGTGAAAAAGTACAAGTCAAGATTTCTTTTAAATTCTAAGCGACTTAAAATCATTAAATGGCAGTAAACCTCATGCAAAGGGCCATTTCTCTATCAACATCCAACATGTTTGGGGTAAACAGACATGAAACAAAATCTGCCAATCTAATTGGTGATCTGCATTCATACAAGTATAACATCAGTGTGCTCATTCTGTCCATGTAACAACCCACACTCATCACCTCCTGTGCTCACAGACCTACATCGGCTCCCAATCTGCTAACACCTCGACTTGAAAATTCTCATCCTCGTTTTTCAATCCCTCTATAGCCTCAACCCTCCCTATCTCTGGTAACCTCCACCAGCCGCATAACCCTCAGATGTTTTATCAATACATTAAGAGTAAAGGATAACTATGGAAAGAGTAAGACCCATAAAAGACCAAAAAGGTTGGTGCTGTTCTTCATGAATACTTTGCGTCTGTCTTCACAAAAGAAGGGGGACGATGCAGATATTGTAGTTAAGGAAGAGGGATTTGAAGTATTGGATGTGATAAACAGAAGGGGAAAGGACATATTAATGGGATTGAAAGTTGATAAATCACCAGGGCCGGATGAAATGTACCCCAGGCTATTAAAAGAAGCAAGAGAGGAAATAGCAGAAGGTCTGACCATCATTTTCCAGTCCTCACTGGATACAGGTGTGGTGTCGGAGGATTAGAGAACTGCTAATCTTGTACCTCTGTTTAAAAAGGGAGCAAAGGATAGACTGAATAATTACAGGCCAGTCAGTCTAACCTCAGCAGTGAGCAAATTATTGGAATCTATTCTGAGACACAGGATAAACTTCGAAAGGCACAGGATAATGAAGGATAGTCAACATGAATTTGTTAAGGGAAGATCTTGTTTGACCAACTTGACTGAATTTTTTGAAGTAGTAACAAGATGATAGATGAGGGTAATGTAGTTGATGTGATCTACGTGGATTTTAGCAAGGCTTTGGACAAGGTCCCACATGGCAGACTGGTTAAAAAAATAAAATCCCATGGGATCCAGGGAAATGCAGCAAAGTGGATACAAAATTAGCTCAGTGGCAGGAAATAAAGCGTAACCGTTGACGGGTGTTTTTGCGACTGGAGGGCTGTTTCCAGTGGCATTCCACAGGGCTCAGTACTGGGTCCCCAGTTTTTTGTGGTATATATTAACGATTTGGACGTAAATGTGGGGGGCATGATCAAGAAGTGTGCAGACGACACAAAGATTGGCCGTGTGGTAGATAGCGAAGATAGCTGTCGGCTGCAGGAAGATATTGATGGTCTGGTCAGATGGGCAGAAAAGTGGCAAATGGAATTCAACCTGGAGAAGTGTGAGGTGATGCATTTGGGGAGGTCAAACAAGGCAAAGGTATACATGATTAATGGGAAAATACTGAGGTGTAGAGGAAGTGAGGGAACTTGGAGTGAATGTCCACAGATCCCTGAAGGTAGGACAGGTCGATAAGGTGGTTCTGAAGACATATGGAATCCTTTCCTTCATTAGCTGAGGTATAGAATAGAAGAGCAGGGAGGTTAAGCTGGAACTGTATAACTCATTAGTTAGGTCACAACTGGAGTACTGTGTGCAGTTCTGGTCACCTCATTACAGAAAGGATGTAATTGCACTAGAGAGGGTACAGAGGAGATTGACGAGAATGTTGCTGGGAGTGGAAAAATGCAGCTATGAGGAAAGACTGGATAGGCTGGGGTTGTTCTCCTTGGAACAGAGAAGTCTGAGGGGAGATCGGATTGAAATATACAAAATTGAGGGGCCTGGATAGAGTTGATGTGAAGGGCCTATTTACCTTAGCAGAGGGGTCAGTGACTAGGAGGCATAGATTTAAAGTGATTGGCAGAAAGATTAGAGGGGAGGTGAGGAAAATATTTTTCAACCAAAGGATGGTGGGGGTCTGGAAATCACTGACCGAAAGGGTAGTTGAGGCAGAAACCCTCAACTCATTCAAAAGAAGTCTGGATTTGCACCTCAAGTGCCGTAATCTGCAGGGCTATGGACCAAATGCTAGAAGGTGGGATAAAAATGGGTGCAATGTTTTTCAGCTAGCACAGACATGATAGGCCAAGTGGCCTCTTTCTGTGCCATAAACTTTCTATGATATCCGTGGTCCTCTAATTCTGGCCACTTGCACCTCCCCTCCTTTAATATGCTTCCTAAAAATCAACTTCTCCAACCAAGCTTTTAGCCAGCCTGCCACCATCTTTTGCTTGGTGTCAATTTGTGTGAGATTTACAGTCCTCAAACTCCTCAGGGCATTTTCCTATATTAAAAGACACTATATAAATGCAACTTTATTTTATTGGTTTGACTTTCCCTCTCTCCATGACTGCAGGTACAGGAAATGTCATATTACACTGACCAACACAGTAACAATAACGAAGGAGCTTTCTCCCATACTACTGTGCCCCTAGTACCCATCTCATTCATATCTCCACACAGAACAGACTGTCCCACTTACTAGAATGCTCGACCCACCAGAAATTAACTCAAAACATCATGGAACCATACACTACCTAGCAAGTCAGCAGCTTCATGGTAAAATGGGGAGGAACAGTTTAACACCGTTGACTATCAGTATGAATTACACAGTGTGTTATGGTATTTGGACACCTGTTTGATAAATGGAGACAGGAGCAGGGCTGAGAATTCCTCATTGCAATAACATTGTGGAAACACAATCACCATACCCCAGGGACTGGCAGCAACAGCAGAGGCCAGTGGCAGTGCCAGTGCACTGAAAGCTCCTCTTCACACTGGTACTAGAGAAATTATTCAGCTTGTGCAGCAAGTTTGAGAAAGTTGCAAACTCATTGCATTGCTCAGGTTGAAACGTTGTGGGGGTTTGGAATAATCACAACTTCTTTAACCTCTGGTTCCTTGTAATGTAGGGAGAACAATGGAAATAGGGGGAAAGTTTCTCTTGGGTTTGAATAGGAGCTGTATTCTCAAACTTGTGTCAGGGCCCAATCATTCCCAAAGACACGATATAAATGCCACATACTTCCCTCTTGTGGAGCACTTCCAGAGCTATAATCTCACCCAAGAGCTTCTGTTTACAACTGATACCCAAGCTGCAAAAGACAAAAGGACACTTCCACAGTATCATTATTTAAACAATTATTAGCCAGAGTGCTCATGTCACTGAGATGGGAAGAGACCTCCTTCATAGTGTCTGATTAAATACTCTGGATACACACAAACTGTCAACATCCCAAGCTGCCGAGACACACACTGTAGTAATCATCCTGCTGCCTACGGCCCTATTATCACAGCACATACAAAGCACATTACCAGCTTGTCTGTAGCCAGTAATTTGACCATAAAGAACAGGTTAAGAGCAAGAGCACAAGTGTTTCTCTTTTTGACATTTACACTTACAGGGAAAACTCAAGCAGATACAGTCCCCTTGGCAATGTTATTAGAACTGGTGACAATAGATGTGCTGAAGTCAATAATTACTACACAAGCAGCTCATTTAACACACAAGTGTTTGCTTGGATTAATGAGTAGCAAGTCAATTGTCTTATGAGGAAAGATTGGACAGGCTCGGCTTATATCCACTGGAATTTAGAAGAGTAAGAGGCGACTTGATTGAAACATACAAGATCCTGAGCGGTCTGGACAGGGTGGATGTAGAAAGGATGTTTCCCCTTGTGGGAGAATCCAGAACTCGGGGTCACTGTTTAAAAATAAGGGGTCACCCATTTAAGACAGAGATGAGGAGAAATTTTATGAGGGTCGTGAGTCTTTGGAACTCTCTTCCTGAAAAGGCGGTGGAAGCAGAGTCTTTGAATATTTTTAAGGCTGAGGTAGATAGATTCTTGATAAGCAAGGGGGTGAAAGGTTATCGGGGGGTGGGGGGTAGGCGAGAATGTGGAGTTGAGGTTACAATCAGATCGGCCATGATCTTACTGAATAGCAGACCAGGCTCGAGGGGCCAAGTGGCCTACTCCTAATTAAAAATAAAATAAAAGGAAATTAATATAAAATAAATTGACAGGCCATGCTCGGTCAGTACAACAGCAGGGACAAGTTTAAGCACAAACAGGAATAATAACTGGGACAATCTGACTAACACACAGCAGGATTAAACTCCATATGTTTCAGTTAAAACAATGATCGGCAATTACAAATTAAACTGTAATGTGCTTTAGTAATGAGAAACATAGGCTTATCATTTATGCGTTGGAAAAGATTAAAAGCAGTTCAAAAAGGTTGCATTATTTAATGCCTTCTACTAATTAATTGCCCATATGTAATGTTTTTTTTTTTTTGAGTACAGGGTTTATTTTTGGAATGTTTGAGCATTGACAGCATTTACTGCCTGATCTTCAATGCAGTGAGATTGGATGGATTAACAGGTAAACCAGTCCATTGTAAAGGTGACAGGCTCCCTCCTGAACAACAGTTGTTTTTTTTTAAAAAATAAAAACCATTGACAGCTTCGATGGTTTTTTGGCAAAAGCCCAGATCTGTTGATTTGTGGGATCTGAAGTCACCACCTGTCGAGTTATAGCCCATGAGGCGATAACACAAACAAGATGGGGAACCCCATGTGCAAGGAGCTGCCGGAGGACTGAAGGTTACAGCAGTGACTGCTAGATGCCCAAGTTTTCAGCCTATTCATTGCACTGTAACTGGCTTATCCTGGATCAAAGGAACAGGCAAAGGGACAAAAGAAGTCTTGGTCACAATATTTGACGAGAAGTGAGGGAGTGAGAACTGGATGACCAGTGGTGCCCACACAGACACTCCTGCAGCAAACCAGACCAGGTATGGTGGAAACGACAACTCCTGGATCATATGCATGCCTCCAATCCGACTGCTGCCCACAAAACCCACTCAACTCAGCTCCTTTTAATAGTAGGAACAGGAAGGAGCTGTCTCAGGCCAGCTGAACTGTGCCTCAACTACACTTTGCCACCTTTACTCTCGACAACGTTATTTAACAAAAATCAGCCTCACTCCTGAAAGATCCAAGTGTTCCCCAGAATCCTGAAAGCATCAACAATCTGTAGACACTCTCCATATTATTCAATTCCATTCATCAGACATGACTTATCATTTACAAATCCATGCCGGCTCTCTGATCAGTTCACATTTGTCCAAATGCTCCGTCATTCCATCCCTAATGATGGCTTCCAGAAGCTTCACCACAACAAATGCTAAACTGAGAAGCCTGCAGTTGATTGGTTTTCTCTCCCCAGCCCCTGATGTGATGTTATCCCAGGAGACATCAATTCAGGTCCAACAACAATTTAACCTTATGGGCTGGGCTTAACCACTCAAGAAGATTCTCCAAGTACTGTGCCATTTACTGTGTTCCCCCCTTCCCACCCCTCCCCCTCTAATTATCCAGCCAGTGCTCTGGAGAATTCCAGTCAGCTAATACTTACAGTTTACATCAATGCAGCAACTGGACCTTATTCCTGGGGGAAGGAGGGGTGTGGAGAGCTGGGAACAGAAGGGAATCCAAGTGAAGATCCAGGTTGCCATCATACCTCACCAATTCTGCTGTATTTCTAGACAGTATCCACCCCTCAAACTGGCAAGCAAAAAAATGATGGTTGCTAGATCTAAAAAAAACACATTTAGAGCAATACTAGTCTTTAAAGATCAACGGGAGACTACTTGTGAACCACAGCAATCTTGTGTCTGGCTGGAGCACTCATTATACTTCACTGTATGACTCACTGACATCCAGGATTTATCCAGTACCTGCGGCATGCAGGCACACCACAATAAACAAACGCAAACTGTCAATACCCCTGCAAACTCCACCTGAAAGGCAAGCTCTAATCGAACTGCAACTGGCCAGTTCGAGCACAATCTACAGTAAGACTGCAAAGCCAGTAACCATTAAGAGAGAGATGTGTCCTATTGTCTCACCCACATTGAAGGCAAGGGCCCCATGTACTAACACTCAGCTCCTGTAAACAGAGTGAGAGTTTTCCAATCAAAGCCCTTACAAATTCAGTGTTGTACAAGGCCTGTAGCCGTTCAGCATGAAATAGTGTTTAAAAAAGTTGTTTTTTTTTTAAAATTCATTCCTGGGATGTGGACATCACTGGCTATGCCAGCATTTATTGCCCATCCCTAATTACCCTGTGTTCCAGCTTCCCCAGCCAGGAGAACAACCCCTCGGTCTCTACCCTGTCAAATTCCTTAAGAGTTTTGGATGTTTCAATGAGATCACCTCTTCCTTACATGAAAGAGGGAAGGAATAAAAAGAGCAAATCTGAAGGATGTTCTATGCAACTTTCTACTTACTGCATCTCCTTGTCTTGTCCTCGCTTAATTCTCTTTGCGACTGGTGAATCGTCCAGCTCAATGGAATCTTTCTTTTGCCCATTTACTGCAGTTAAACAAATGTCTGGACTGCATCCATCAGTTTCCAACATATCCACACTCTCCTTTTTGATAACAAGCCTTCTCTCCAAGTTTGGATCATCTCTTATGGTCAATGATTGGGGCTCATAAGGGGAAGTTTCTGCATCACACCTCTTGTGCGCAGGCAGATTGTTTGTTACCTTTTCCTCATCGATCGAGATGTTCTCGTGTGGTTCAGACGCAGTTTTGGGGTTTGGTTTCACGATCTGCGTCTCCAGTTTCTGTCCACTAGAGTCCGCTCGTTTCCTCTTGGCACGCCTCACCGCTTGTTCCCCTAGCTCACCTTCTGCTTCCTCGTGATCAGTCGGTGCAGGGCTGGCCTCGTCACTCCCAATTCCTCCTTCAACAGCGTGCACGGAGCTATCCTCAATGTCGGACTGCTTCCCTTTCCTTGCACCATCGGACCCAATACCTTCCTCCACAGGTGGAACAGCTCCACTCTCACTGCTTGACCCAATACCTTCCTCCACAGGTGGAACAGCTCCATTCTCACTGCTTGACCCGACACCTTCCTCCACAACATCAACGGCCCCATTCTCACTGCTCAATCCAACTCCTTCCTCCACAGGAGGTGCAGCCCTGCCCTCAATGCTCGATCCAACTCCTTCCTCCACACGGCTATCGTCATCATCACCCCCAACCTTCTCTTTTGCAGTACTCCCACTTCCGGTGTTGCACTCCGGTTCCTCGTGTGTCGTGCAGACAGGGCTACTCTCGTTATCACTGCCGATGTCAGCCTCAGCAGTGCAGACAGATTCCAATCCCACTCCTTCCTCGACTTGACCGTCAACTGATTCAGCATCCTCTTCACTGTCATCGGAAGACTGAGCAGACTCTTCAGAGTCATCATCCACCTCTTCAACCTCACTGCCTTCTGCTTTCTCATCTGAAACACAATTTAACGGTGCAAATAATCTCCAAGGAGAACACATGCAACTACTTTAAACTGCTAACCCAGCTGAAGAAAGGTAGAGTTGGTAAACAGGAAGCTGTAGGCATTGCAGCCATGGCTGAAGCAGGGGAGAGCCAGGGGCAAGTTTCACTTTCAACTCGTTAAACATTTGAGCAAATGTAACAGGATCTAATCGCAATAAATAGTTTGGGCTGAATCTTTAATTGCATGTCACAGAAATTTTTAGTTGAAAGAAATAATTTCTTCCTAATTATGTCATTGGAACTCAGCCCCCCCGCAAATCTACCCAAGAACAAACAGGTGCTGATCAAGGTGCATATGTTTCAGGGCACTGAGGTAGAGTTTAGGTCATACACAACATGGGGAAAAGGGACTACCCCCCACGACATTTCTCCTGTACCTGCCACTTGCATTTCAGTGGAAAACTAACCAAGTATAGCCTCTCATTCACATGCTGATTGGGGAAAACTGACCTTGCTGTCGAACGATCTGGGCCCGAATGGGGTCAGAAGAACATAATGAGGAGCAGTAGGCCATTTGGCCCCTCAAACCTGCCCCACCATTCAATAAGATCATGGCTGATCTGCCCCAGACCTCAACTCTTTCGTGCCAGCTCCTCACAGCCCTCAACTCCCCAGTAATTCAAAAATCGGTCTACCTCCTCTTTAAATACTTTGGGATCTAGCCTCCACAACTTTCTGGGGTAGAGAATTCCAGAAACTCACAACCCTCGAGAGAAGAAATTCCTTCACATCTCAGTTTTAAATGAGCGTCCCCTTATTCTGTAACTATATCCCCTAGTTAGGGAGTCCCCGAGTTGGAACATAGGAAAGAGGAGGAAGCCATTCAGCCCCTCAAGCCTGTTCTGCTATTCAACTCGATCATGGCTGATCTTCCACCTCAACGCTATATTCCTGCACTATTCCCATATCCCTCAATCTCTTCAATAACTAGAAATCTACTGATCTCGGTCTTGAATATACTCAACCCTCTCGGGTAAAGAATTCCAAAGATTCACCACTAAGTGATGAAATTCCTCATCTCAGTCCTAAACGGCCTACCTCTTATTCTGAGACTGTGTCCCCTGGTTCTCAACCCCCCCCCACGCAGCTAGGGGAAACATCCTTCCTCTCCAATGTCCATCCTATTGGCTTGTCAAAATTGACCATCATAAAAACAGTACACCCGAGCCTAAACTACTGAGCCAGGCAAAAGCCATCCCACTTCCCACAGCCAGTATCCAGGCAGCTTCTCCAAGTACACCATGGAAAAGGGTTTTAGGTTGTGGAAAGCAGAGATTGCACAAATATCCTTCTCATTTCCACTCTGTCGAGTGTGTTCCAGTGGCTAACACACTTAGTGAAGCTTCCCTCACATCAGAACATCTCATTTCAGCACAACAAACACTGAACAAGTGGAGGACACTGGCTAGCAAAGCAAAGCAAGACACATCGAAGCAGTTTCGAAAACACAAGGCAGTAAGGTTACCTTCTTGTGGTTCTTCAGCTTCTACCACCTCCTCAATCTTTGACAGCTCCTCTTCGATGTCCGGATCTGATGACAAGTCCTCCTCCTCATCCTCCTCCTCCGAGCCTCTGGCATCGTCCTCCTCCTCCATCTCCTCTTCCTCTGCTTCTTTCCCTTCACTTTCATCCACCTTTTCAAGCTTCTCTTGTTCCTCCTTTGCTCCCTCAGCATTTGCTTTGGAGGCTTCGGAGGTGGAGGTGACCGCGGACTGTAGCAGTTTCTTCTTCTTCCGCTTCTCCTCCTCCTCTATTTCACCAATGTCCTGGATCTCAGCATATTTCCTGACCACCTCATCAAGGCGGCCAAGAGAAACGGAGCGGTTGGACCGCAGCCGTTTTTCTAAGGTGATGTCTGCCATGGCTGGGTCCTTGCCTGCAAATGAAAAATACATGCTGTATAGTGACGTTGCTGAGGAGTGACATGGGGCAGTTTACCCATTATACCGACAGTTCCACCCTCTTCTGCCATGAATGAGAACACTGATCACAGCATGCACAGCTATATGGGCAGCACAGTGGTTAGCACCGCAGCCTTATAGCTCCAGCGACCCGGGTTCAATTCTGGGCACTGCCTGTGTGGAGTTTGCAAGTTCTCCCTTTGACTGCGTGGGTTTCCTCCGGGTGCTCCGGTTTCCTCCCACAGCCAAAGACTTGCAGGTTGATAGGTTAATTGGCCATTATAAATTGCCCCTAGTACACGTAGGTGGTAGGGAAATATAGGGACAGGTGGGGATGTGGTAGGAATATGGAATTAGTGTAGGATTAGTATAAATGGGTGGTTGATGGTCGGCACAGACTCAGTGGGCCGAAGGGCCTGTTTCAATGCTGTATCTCTAAACTAAACTAAACTAAACCACTGCTCACCAAGCTCAGAATGCCAGGGAGAGCAAACAAAAAGAGTGAAAGCAATATTTAGAAAGACCACCACCTCATTAAAACTGCACGAGAGGAGACTGCTCCCTGGAAATCTGCTGAAAATGCTGTGGCTGATTACACTGCAGAGATTGCAGATGGGGTGGTGCAATTCTGTGAAAATTAAGTGGTAGGTCAGAAGATTGGACAGAATTTAAAAACTGAAATTAAGCGTACAAGAGAAAGCTAACTACAATTAAAAACAAATAGCAAGAGTTTCTACAAGTATTTAAAAAGGAAAAGAAAAGGGAGTGTGGGTCCTCCAGAGACAGAGGAATTAGTTTTTTTAAATCCATTCATGGGAAGTGGGCGTCACTGGCCAGACCAGCATTTATTGTCCATCCCTAATTGCCCTTTGAGAAGGTGGTGGTGAGCTGCCTTCTTGAACCGCTGCAGTCCATGTGGGGTAGGTACACCCACAGTGCTGTTAGGAAGGGAGTTCCAGGATTTTGACCCAGCAACAGTGAAGGAACGGCGATATAGTTCCAAGTCAGGATGGTGTGTGACTTGGAGGGGAACTTGCAGGTGGTGGTGTTCCCACACTGCTGCTCTTGTCCTTCTAGTTGGTAGAGGTCGCGGGTTTGGAAGGTGCTGTCTAAGGAGCCTTCGTGCATTGCTGCAGTGCATCTTGTAGATGGGACACACTGCTGCCACTGTGCGTCGGTGGTGGAGAGAGTGAATGTTAATGAATGGGGTGCCAATCAGGCGGGCTGCTTTGTCCTGGATGGTGTCGAGCTTCTTGAGTGTTGTTGGAGCTGCACCCATCCAGGCAAGTGGAGCGTATTCCATCACACTCCTGACTTGTGCCTTGTAGATGGTGGACAGGCTTTGGGCAGACAGGTGAGTTTCTCGCCACAGGATTCCTAGCCTCTGACCTTCTCTTGCAGCCACAGTATTTATATGGCTACTCCAGTTCAGTTTCTGGTCAAGGGTAGCCCCTAGGATGTTGATAGTGGGGGATTCAGCGATGGTAATGCCATTGAACATCATGGGGAGATGGTTAGATTCTCTCTTGTTGGAGATGGTCATTGCCTGGCACTTGTGTGGCACAAATGTTACTTGCCACTTATCAGCCCAAGCCTGGATATTGTCCAGGTCTTGCTGCATTTCGACACGGACTGCTTCAGTATCTGAGGAGTCACGAATGGTGAACATTGTGCAATCATCAGCGAACATCCCCACTTCTGACCTTATGATTGAAGGATGGTCATTGATGAAGCAGCTGAAGATGGTTGGGCCTCGGACACTACCCTGAGGTACTCCTGCAGTGATGTCCTGGAGCTCAGATGATTGACCTCCAATAACCACAACCATCTTCCTTTGTGCTAGGTATGACTCCAGCCAGTGGAGGGTTTTCCCCCTGATTCCCATTGACTTCAGTTTTGCTAGGGCTCCTTGATGCCATACTCGGTCGAATGCTGCCTTGATGTCAAGGGCAGTCAACTCTCACCTCACCTCTTGCATTCAGCTCTTTTATCCATGTTTGAACCAAGGCTGTAATGAGGTCAGGAGCTGAGTGGCCCTGGCAGAACCCAAACTGAGCATCACTGAGCAGGTTGTTGCTAAGCAAGTGCCGCTTGATGGCACTGTTGATGACACCCTCCATCACTTTACTTATGATTGAGAGTAGGCTGATGGGGCGGTAGTTGGCCGGGTTGGATTTGTACTGCTTTTTGTGTACAGGACATACCTGGGCAATTTTCCACATTGCAGGGTAGATGCCAGTGTTGTAGCTGTACTGGAACAGCTTGGCTAGGGGCGCTGCAAGTTCTGGAGCAGAAGTCTTCAGTACTATTGCCGACATGTTGTCAGGGCCCATAGACTTTGCAGTATCCAGTGCCTTCAGTCGTTTCTTGATATCACGTGGAGTGAATCGAATTGGCTGAAGTCTAGCATCTGTAATGCTCGGAACGTCAGGAGGGGGCCGAGATGGATCATCAATTTGGCACTTCTGGCTGAAGATTGTTGCAAATGATTCAGCCTTATCTTTCGCACTGATGTGCTGGGCTCCCCCATCATTGAGGATGGGGATATTTGTGGAGCCACCTCCTCCAGTTAGTTGTTTAATTGTCCACCACCATTCACGGCTGGATGTGGCAGGACTGCAGAGCTTAGATCTGATCCGTTGGTTATGGGATCACTTAGCTCTGTCTACTGCATGCTGCTTATGCAGTTTGGCACGCAGATAGTCCTGTGTTGTAGCTTCACCAGGTTGACAATTCATTGAGTTATGTCTGGTGCTGCTCCTGGCATGCCCTCCTGCACTCTTCATTGAACTAGGGTTGGTCTCCAGGCTTGATGGTAATGGTAGAGTGGGGGATATGCCGGGCCATGAGGTTACAGATTGTGGTTGAGTACAATTCTGCTGCTGCTGATGGCCTACAGCGCCTCATGGATACCCAGTTTTGCATTGCTAGATCTGTTCGAAATCTATCCCATTCAGCACGGTGATAGTGCACGGGGATTTGGGCATCGCTGGCAAGGCCAGCATGTGTTGCCCAACCCTAATGGCCCTCGAGAGGGTAACAGTATCTTGCTAGGCCATTTGAGAGGGCATTTTAGAGTCACCTACATTGCTGTGGGTCTGAAATGACATGTAGTCCAGACCAGATAAAGATGGCAGATTTCCTTCCCAAAAGGACATTAGTGAACCAGATGGGTTATGCCAATCGATGGTTGTTTCATAGCACCATTACGGAGACTGGCTTTTAATTCCAAATATTTTAATTTTTAAAAAAATAATTGAGTTTAAATTTCACCAGCTGCCGTGGTGGGATTTGAACCCATGTCCCTGGGGCATTAACCTGGGCCCCTGGATTACTAGTCCAAGGACATTACCACTATGCCACCTCCTCCACTGACTTTTGGTTTTGCGAAAGGGAAATCATATTTGACTAATTTATTAGAGTTCTTCGAGGAAGTAACAAGCAACGTGGATAAAGGGGAACCTGCAGATGTGGTGTACTTAGATTTCCAAAAGACATTCGATAAGGTGCCACAAAGGTTACTATACAAGAAAAAAGCTCATTGTGTGGTGGGCAACATATTAGCATAAGAGAATTGGTGGCTAACAGGAAGCAGAGAGTAGAAATGGGATATTTTCAGGTTGGCAAGCTGAAAACAGTACAGTGCCAAAGGGATCAATGCTGAGGCCTCAACTATTTACAATTTACATCAATGATTTGGATGAAGGGGCCGAATGTATTGTTGCTAAATTTGCTGATGACACAAAGCCAAGGAGAGTAAGTTGTGAAGAGGTTACAAGGAGTTTGCAAAGGGATATAGATTGGTTAAGTGAGTGGGCACAAATTTGACAGATGGAGTATAATATGGGAAAATGTGAACTTCTCCACTTTGGCAGAAAGAATAGAAAAGCAGATTATTTAAATGGAGAGAGATTACAGAACTCTGAGATACAGAGAGGGATCTGGGTATCCTGGTACATTATTTAAATGGAGAGAGATTACAGAACTCAGATACAGAGAGGGATCTGGGTATCCTGGTACATTATTTAAATGGAGAGAGATTACAGAACTCAGATACAGAGAGGGATCTGGGTATCCTGGTACATTATTTAAATGGAGAGAGATTACAGAACTCTGATACAGAGAGGGATCTGGGTATCCTGGTACATTATTTAAATGGAGAGAGATTACAGAACTCAGATACAGAGAGGGATCTGGGTATCCTGGTACATTATTTAAATGGAGAGAGATTACAGAACTCAGATACAGAGAGGGATCTGGGTATCCTGGTACATTATTTAAATGGAGAGAGATTACAGAACTCAGATACAGAGAGGGATCTGGGTACCCTGGTACATTAATCACAAAAAATTAGTATGTAGTACAAGTGATTAGGAAGGCAAATGGAACGTTGGTCTTTATTGCAAGGGGAATGGAGTATAAAAGTAGGCAAGCTTTGCTACCTTTTGTACAAGGAATTGGTGAGACCACATCAGGAGTACTGTGTAGTTTTGGTCTCCTTAAAGGATATAATTGCATTGGAAGCAGTTCAGAGAAGGTTCACTCAACTGATTCCTAGGATGAGAGGATTATCTTGTGAGAAAAGGTTGGACAGGTTGGGTCTGTATTCATTGAAGTTTCGAAGAAGGAGAGGTGATCTTATTGAAACATACAAGATTCTGAGGGGATTTAACAGGGTTGATGCAGAGAGGACGTTTCCCCTTGTGGGAGAGACTAGAACTAGGGGACATAGTTTAAAAATTAGGGGTGTCCCATTTGACAAAGATGAGGAGGAATTTTTTTTCTGAGGGTCATTAATCTGTGGAATTCTCTTTTCCAGAGAGCAGTGAAAGCTGGGTCATTGAATATTTCTAAGGCTGAGTTAGATAGACTCCCTTGTCAATCAATAATCTAAGGGTATAGGGATGGACAGGGAAGTAGAGTTGAGGACACAGTCAGATCAGCCATGATCTAATCAACTGGCAGAGAGCAGGCTCAAGGGGCTGAATGGCCTACTCCTGCTCCCAATTCATATGTTCATATAGAGTCATAGAGAGATACAGCAACAAAACAGGCCCTTCGGCACACCGAGTCCGCGCTGACCATCAACCACCCATTTATATTAATCCCATTTTTCCCTCTCACATCCCCCACCTTCCCTCAATTCTCCTACCATCTACCTACACTCGGGGCAACTTTTTTCAAAGGCAAATTTACCCATCAACCTGCAGGTCTTTGGCATGTGGGATGAAACCGGAGCACCCGGAGGAAACCCACACGGTCACAGGGAGAACTTGCAAACCCTGTACAGGCAGTACCCAGAACCGAACCCGGGTAGGTGGAGCTGTGAGGCTGCGGTGCTAACCACTGCACCGCCCCTAAGACCGAGCTTCAAATCCAGCCAGCAGGCACCATCCAGTTCCAAATGGACATGGAACTCACAACTACACTCAACTCAATTAGTAAAGGAAATAATTCACTGTAGGAAGGGGTTCATCTCATAGCAACCAGCAGCATTACCTTGTCTGAGCTGTGGGCAATCTGGGGCACTCACTTGACATGTAAAAAGTGCAGAAATTCACACGCTTTCACAGTGATAAGCAATTTGGCCGTCTCACCGGTCACTGTACTTGCAGACTGTGGGATGACTGGTGAGGGGAAACACAAATGTTCCACTGGCGCAGCCTGGCTGCTTTTCCAAAGCTGGGACTGAGGAATATCTGCTGGCATAGGGCAAGTAGGGTTAATACGACACTGGGAGTCAAGCCTGGATTTTGGAATTTCCAAAAGGTTCCAAAGCGTTGTATTATTGACGTGCCTGTCTGACCCTCCCATTAACAACCACCCACCTGGCTTATAATCATCAGTGAGGTGACTGCCGAAGTTGTAAACCAGGTCCAGGTGGCGCCTCTCCTGCAGACGATTGCCAACCTCCCGGAACACATCCTGTGCCATACTCTGAATCTGCCTTTGGCTGAGTCCCAACGTGTGCTTGTTGCTGACTTTCTGCATGATATTCCTGACGTCCTGGTAGTCGGGGAAATGATCCGGCTTGTTGATGAACCTCTCGATCTTGCGGTTGATCTCCGGGTAGCGCGTGCCTGCGAAGGAGATGCGCTGCTCGATGACCCGGCCAGTCAGGCTTGAGCAGTTCTTCAGCTCACACAGCTTCTCGAAAATCTTCACCATTTTCTTCTTGAGCCGGTGCTCCTGGATGTAGGAGGAATCCTCGTCATCTAAATCATTAAAGTCCAGCTCTTTCTCCTGAAGCCGCTTGATCTCATCGGCGTAAACCTTTAAGAGGTTCTCCAGGTAATGGATTTGACGGCGTGACCCACTGCCAGAGTGCTTCTTTTCGGCAGTTGCCACGGCAGCAGGTTGAGAGGCTGACGTGGAGGCAACATCCCCTGACTGTGCAGAAGTCCTCTGGGGGCAGTCTTTCTGCTCCTCAGCATCTTGGACAGACTGACCCTCAGGCCCTGCAGCCACTGGCTGCTTTGAATTCTCCCTGTTGGCTAAGGCAAGTTTTGTTTTTTGGGAGTTGGCTTTGAGCGCTGTACAGAGCTCATTGATGTAAACAAAGACTTTGCTTTTCCTGCCCTGAACCCGGGTGAGGCAGCGGCCCAGCACATTACGGAATTCCGTGGAGGCTAAATAGTCCGGAAAAGCCTTGGTGTATTTTCTCTGCAGGAAGTTTATCACCTCAGGGTTTTCTTCCGTTAAGGTCCCACAGAATTCCACAAACTAAAAGGGGGAATGCAGGGGAGCAAAAGGAACAGAAAGTAGAAGCATTAGTCGACGATCACAGTTAATGTTTACAAGTAGGTCTGTCATCAATCACAGTCACTATGACACTAACTGTCCACACAGATTTCTACCAAAGAGAGCTGAACCATATTACTGCTCCACTTTAATCACAGTAACACTTACCTAAACCAAACTGCTACCCTCTAAGTGATGAGGTTCCCAAGCCTACCATCTTTGTGGGACATTCAGCTGTGAAGCAAGGAGCCTCCGTGGGCCACGGGAGCTTCCCACTTATTTATATGCATCTTAAGATGGGAGACTCAAAAGCCCAGAGAAAACTGGCACTTGTGCATAGAGTCTTCCAAATTGTCAGCTGCCCCCAAAGTGCCCCACAGCCAATGAAATGTACGCACAGCAAGGTTCCACAAACAGCAAGTAACCAGTTCATCTCTTTCAGTGGTGTTGGCTGAGGACCGAATGTCAGGACACTCGGAGAACAACCTGATCTTTGTAAAAGATCCCATGGCGCCAAATATGCACCCACAGTTTAAAGTCTCACTTGGGATGGGAACCTTTGCAAGGAGTCGGGGGGGGGGGGGGGGGGGGGGGGGGGGTGGAAATCAAAGACAAGAACAAAAGACAGTTAGGGGAATAAGAAAAGTGATAGGCAGAGAAATCAAGGGCCAGAATCAAACAAGCCACAGTGAAAAATAGTGGGAAGGGGACAAGTAATGTTAAAAAGACAAGCCTCAAGGCTTTGTGCCTATAGACTCTGGAACAGTTTCTACAGATTGGAGAGTAGCGAATGTAACCCCGCTATTTAAAAAGGGAGGTGGAGAGAAAACAAGGAATTATAGACCAGTCAGCCTGACTTCAGTTGTGGGGAAAATTCTAGAGACCAAAGATTTGATAGCAGAGCACTTGGAGAACAGTGGTAGAATTGGACATAGTCAGCATAGATTTAAGAAAGGGAAATCATGCTCAACAAATCTACTAGAATTCTTCAAGGATGTAACTGATGTGGTTTATTTGGACTTTCAGAAGGCTTTCGACAAAGTCCCACATTAGAGATTAGCGTGTAAAATTAAAGCGCATGGGATTAGGGGTAGTGTATTGCGATGGATAGAAGATTGGCCATACTGACGTATGAGGAGAGATTGAGTCGGTTAGGATTATATTCACTGGAGTTCAGAAGAGTCAGGGGGGATCTCATAGAATCCTATAAAATTCTAACAGGACTTGACAGGGTAGATGCAGGAAGGATGTTCCCAATGGTGGGGGAGTCCAGAACCAGGGGTCATAGTCTCAGGAAACGGGGTAAACATTTCAGGACTGAGATGAGGAGAAATTTCTTCACCCAGAGAGTGGTGAGCCTGTGGAATTCGCTACGAGAGACAGCAGTTGAGGCCAAAATATTGTTTGTTTTCAAGAAGGAGTTAGATATAGCTCTTGGGGCAAAAGGGATCAAAGGATATGGGGGGAAAGCGGGAACAGGTTACTGAGTTGGATGATCAGCCATGATCATAATGAATGGCCTACTCCTGCTCCTATTTTCTATGTTTGAATGACAACATATGCTGCAGTATGCCCTCAGGCAAGTGAATGGAGCGGGGTGGGGCAGGACAAAGCAAGTGCATTGGTGACTGAACAATCCAAGAAAGATAGCATGTGATGGGTCAATAAACAACCAATTAGAAAGCACAGAATGTGCCCCCGCCCACATTAAAAAGTCCATATTGCCCGCATACAACACCATGCTCCATGGAATCACCTCAGAGAGTCGGCTCAGTTCTTTGAATGCATAACTCGAAGACACTGAACAACAAGCGAGATATTCAAATGTCTGCAGCCAATTCTTCCACTAGCTCACCAGCAGAACCAGTACTATCACATTGATGTGGCAAGTACAGGTATGCAAACTTGAGCAAGAAGCAGCTGCAATCAGTTGGCATGATTCTCAGTTTGTCTTGGTTTGTGCAGTTACTTAAGTTGAGCAATGCAGCAAGAGCAAAACTGGAGCACAAACCTCCACACCTGAAGGCCAAGATCATCTTGGGTTGACGTTCCAAACCAAACTGCGTGCCTGAATATTGGTGGACACCCGTCAAATTAAGAACTGCACCATCTGTAGAGGTCTCTCGCATCCAAAGACATCTGCCTCCGCTCATCTACATACTGTGCTGGATGTAATCCCTCATTTCAAATTCATAACCTGAGGGGGTGACGATAACATGAGGGAGCGCTCCCCTGCCGCATGGGGTGAGATGTTAGGTCCGACGCCCATCGGTCCTCTCAGGTCTATGTAAAACCATCCACGGCCAGAGAGGAATTCTAACTGGCCAACATTTATCCCTCACCCAGCTTCACCAGAACAGATTACTGGGTCATTTTTTTTTCACCACTTATGTGGGAGCTTGCTGTGCAGTAATTGGCTGCTATATTTCCTACATTACAGTGACTACACTTCAGAAGTAGTTCATTGGTTGTAAAGCACTTTGGGACATCCCAAACCCATGAAAGGCTTTATAGAAATGCAAATCTTCCTTTCATATGGAAAGCTACATGAACCTTGCCACATAAGCAGGGGTTCAGGCGACTCCTGTGGTGCTGACACCTGGCATTGAAAAGGTTGGTACAGATTTACACAGTCTCTTACTGAGCTTGGAAAGCATGCAAGTTGGGGGAGAAAAACACCTTGTTGCAGATCCAGCTTCACCGCTCAGCAGGAATAATGCTCAAGATGTCTTAAACCGGGCGTTATTTCAATCAAAACTCTGCTCCAGTTTGACAGAACCCACACATCAGGCACTAAAAATCAACCTAGGTTTATTTAATATCACTGCTTTTGATGAGAGTAGTTCTGTCCTGTCAGCTCGATTCGCAGTCATTACATCAGAGGGTGGCCATTCAGCCCATCGAGTCCATGCCAGCTCTCCACGGAGCAATCCAGTCAGTCCCTTTTCCCACCCCCCCCCCCACAAATCCCTGCAAGTTTATTTCCCTCAAGTGCCCATCCAAATTCCTTTTAAAATCATTCATCGTTTCTGCTTCCACCACCCTCGTGGGCAGCAAGTTCCAGGTCATTACCACCCACTGCATAAAAAAGTTCCTCACATGCCCCCTGCACCTCTTGGCCAAAACCTTCAATTTGTGTCTCTAGTCCTTGTACCATTTGTTAATGGAAACAGTTCTTCCTTGTCTACCTTAGCTAAGCCTGTCATAATCTTGTACACCTCTATCAAATTTTCCCTCAATCTCCTTTACTCCAGGGAGAACAAACACAGCTTCAACACAGCCTTGTAACTGAACTTCCTCATCACTGGAACCATTCTGGTAAATCTGATATGGTAAAGGTACGCACAATCATATGAATTAGGAGAAGTAGGCTTTGAGGCTCCTCTAGCCTGCTCCATAATTCAAGATGATCATGGTTTATCTGTTTATGTCTCAAATTCCACACTCCCATCTCTATCCCTGATAGCCCCTGAGGGCTATCTACCTCCACTTCAAAAATATTCAATGCCCCCACCTCCACCACCCTGAGGCAGAGAATTCCAAAGTCGCACAATCCTCAGAAAATATTTCTCATCTCTGTCCCAAAAGGGGTGACCCCCTAATTTTAAGACAGTTCCCCCTGGTTCTGGACTCACCCACAAGAGGAAACATCCTCTCCATATTTACCTTGTCAAGACCATTCAGGATCTCATCTACTTCAATCAAGTCTCCCCTCACTCTTCTAAACTCCAGTGTTAGCCAAGCCCAGTCTGTCCAACCTTTCCTCATAAGACAACCCACTCAGTCCAGGTATCAATCTAGTAAACCTCCTCTGAACTGCCTCCAACGCATTCACATCCTTCCTTAAATAAGGAGAGCAAAACTGCACACAGTATCCACACTATGGTCTCACCAATGCCCTGTATAACTGAAACATAACATCCTGACTTTATTTTCAATGCCTCTCGTAATAAAGGATAGCATTCCATTAGCCTCCTTTATTACTTGCTGTACCTGCATACTAACTTTTTGCACTAGAACACCTAGATCCCTCTGCACCTTGGAATTCTGCAGTCGTTCTCCGTTTAAGTCATACTCTGCTTTTTTATTCTTCCTGCCAAAATAAACAACTTCACATTTTCCCACATTATACTCCATCTGACAGATTTATGCCCACTCACTCAACCTATCTATATCGGTCTGCAAGCTCATGTCCTCTTCACAATACTTTCCTACCTATCTTTGTGTCATCTACAAATTTAGCTACCATGCCATCACTGTCCTCATCCGAGTCATTGATATAAATTGTAAAAAGTGGAGGCCCCAGCACAGACCCCTGCGGGACTCCACTACAGTGCTGACTTGGGTTGCAGTAGAGTGCTACAGTGGAAGTTTGGTAAGGAGGGAGTGAGGGGAGCCTAGAGCTTCCAAAAAGCACAGCTGACTGGGAGAAAACTCGGAGGGCAGAGTGCCAGACCAGCAAGTATAAAAAAAACTTACCTCTGGTTAAAAAAAAACTGAATGTGACTTCACAGGAAAGCTGTGACCTGATTGGCTGGTAGGGAAATTTATTTTTTATTGAATTTGAAAATAAAACATTGATAAAAATTGATTAAAACCCTAATTAACTAATCAGTGAGTAACTAAACCAGAGGGAGATTACTGTATTTAGTTAGCATTTAATATTTATAGTAGAAATCGATCACTCGGGACCATATAGTAATAACAATTTAGTAAGGATTTAATAAGTATTTATCTTAAATTAATTTAATAATTAGTGCTAGAAATGTCAGTTAGAGGGGTGAAGTGCTTCACCTGTGAGATGTGGGAGGTCCGTGACGCTTCCAGCGTTCCGGGCGACTACATCTGCAGGAAGAGTACCCAGTTGCAGCTCCTCACAGACCGCATGGATCGGTTGGAGCAGCAACTGGATGCACTTAGGAGCATGCAGGTGGCAGAGAGTGTCATAGACAGGAGTTTTAGAGAAGTGGTTACACCCAAGGTGCAGGCAGATAGATGGGTGACCGCTAGAAGGGGCAGGCAGTCAGTGCAGGAATCCCCTGTGGCTATCCCCCTCTCTAACAAGTATACCATTTTGGATACTGTCGGGGGGGATGGCCTATCAGGGGAAAACAGCAGCAGCCAGAGCAGTGGCACCACGGTTGGTACTGTTGTTCAGCAGGGAGGGACAAAGCGCAGAAGAGCAATAGTTATAGGGGACTCTATAGTCAGGGGCACAGATAGGCGCTTCTGTGGATGTGAAAGAGACTCCAGGATGGTATGTTGCCTCCCTGGTGCCAGGGTCAAGGATGTCTCTGAACGGACAGGGGGTATCCTGAAGGGGGAGGGTGAACAGCCAGAGGTTGTGATACACATCGGTACCAATGACATAGGCAGGAAGAGTGATGGGGTCCTGCAGGGGGAGTTTAGGGAGTTAGGTGGAAAGTTAAAAGACAGAACCTCTAGGGTTGTAATTTCAGGATTACCAACTGTGCCACGTGCCAGTGAGGTGAGAAATAGGAAGATAGTGCAGCTAAACACGTGGCTGAACAGCTGGTGTAGAAGGGAGGGTTTCAGATATCTGGACCATTGGGATCTCTTCAGGGACAGATGAGACCTGTACAAGAAGGACGGGTTGCATCTAAACTGGAAGGGCACTAATATAAAAGCAAAATACTGCGGATGCTGGAAATCTGAAACAAAAACAAGAAATGCTGGATTCACTCAGCAGGTCTGGCAGCATCTGTGGAAAGAGAAGTAGAGTTAACGTTTCGGGTCAGTGACCCTTCTTCGGAACTGACAAATATTAGAAAAGTCACAGATTATAAACAAGTGAGGTGGGGGTTGGGCAAGAGATAACAAAGGAGAAGGTGCAGATTGGACCAGGCCACATAGCTGACCAAAAGGTCACGGAGCAAAGGCAAACAATATGTTAATGGTGTGTTGAAAGACAAAGCATTAGTACAGATTAGGTGTGAATATACTGAATATTGAACATCAGCAAGTGCAAACCTGAAGAAAAACAACCTGAAAAAAACAGTGGGTAAGCAAACTGAACAAACTAAGATGAAATGAAATAAATGCAAAAAAAGATTGTAAAAAATGTAAAAAGGAATGCAAAAAAAAGGAAGAAAAAATAACTAAAAATGAAAGTAAAGTGGGGGGCTGTCATGCTCTGAAATTATTGAACTCAATGTTCAGTCCGGCAGGCTGTAGTGTGCCTAATCGGTAGATGAGATGCTGTTCCTCGAGCTTGCGTTGATGTTCACTGGAACACTGCAGCAATCCCAGGACAGAGATGTGAGCATGAGAGCAGGGGGGAGTGTTGAAATGGCAAGCAACCGGAAGCTCAGGGTCCTGCTTGCGGACTGAGCGGAGATGTTCCGCAAAGCGGTCACCCAGTCTGCGCTTGGTCTCCCCAATGTAGAGGAGACCACACTGTGAGCAGCGAATACAGTATACTACATTGAAAGAAGTACAAGTAAATCGCTGCTTCACCTGAAAGGAGTGTTTGGGGCCTGGGATAGTGAGGAGAGAGGAGGTAAATGGGCAGGTATTACACCTCCTGCGATTGCAAGGGAAGGTGCCCTGGGACGGGGACAAGGTGGTGGGGGTAATGGAGGAGTGGACCAGGGTGTCGCGGAGGGAACGATCCCTTCGGAATGCTGACAGGGGAAGGGAGGGGAAGATGCGACTGGTAGGGGCACTAATATCCTGGCTGCAAAGTTTGCTAGCGTCACTCGGGAGGGTTTAAACTAGTGTGGCAGGGGGGTGGGAATCAGAGCAGTAGGACAGCAAGTGAAATAAATGAAGGGGAAACTAGTAAATAAGGCCAGTAAGATTAAGAGGAAGAGCAGGCAGGGAGATGTTGCTGAGCACAGCGGGACTGGTGGTCTGAAGTGCATTTGTTTCAATGCAAGAAGTATAACAGGTAAAGCAGATGAACTTAGAGCTTGGATTAGTACTTGGAACTATGATGTTGTTGCTGTTACAGAGACTTGGTTGAGGGAAGGACAGATTGGCAGCTAAATGTTCCAGGCTTTAGAAGCTTCAGGCAGGATAGAGGGGGGATGTAAAAGGGGTGGGGGAGTTGCATTACTGGTTAAGGAGAATATCACAGCTGTACTGCGGGAGGACACCTCGGAGAGGTTGTGCAGCAAGGCAATATGGGTGGAGCTCAGGAATAGGAAGGGTGCAGTCACGATGTTGGGGGTTTACTACAGGCCTCCCAACAGCCAGCGGGAGGTAGAGGAGCAGATATGTAGACAGATTTTGGAAAGATACAAAGGTAACAGGGTTGTAGTGGTGGGTGACTTTAACTTCCCCTATATTGACTGGGACTCACTTAGTGCTAGAGGCTTAGATGGGGCAGAATTTGTAAGGAGCATCCAGGAGGGCTTCTTGAAACAGTATGTAGATAATCCCACTAGGGATGGGGCCATTCTGGACCTGGTACTGGGGAATGAGCCCGGCCAGGTGATCGAAGTTTCAGTTGGGGATCATTTCGGGAACAGTGACCATAATTCCATAAGTTTTAAGGTACTTGTGGATAAGGATAAGAGTTAGTCCTTGGGTGAAGGTGCTAAATTGGGGGAAGGCTAATTATAATATTAGGCAGGAACTGAAGAATTTAGATTGGGGGTGGCTGTTTGAGGGTAAATCAACATCTGACATGTGGGAGTCTTTCAAATGTCAGTTGATTAGAATCCAGGACCGGCATGTTCCTGTGAGGAAGAAGGAGAAGTTTGGCAAGTTTCGGGAACCTTGGATAACGTGGGATAGTGAGAGCCTGGTCAAAAAGAAAAAGGAAGCATTCGTATGGGCTGGAAGGCTAGGAACAGACGAATCCCTTGTGGAATATAAAGACAGTAGGAAGGAACTTAAGCAAGGAGTTAGGAGGGCTAAAAGGGGTCATGAAAAGTCATTGGTAAACAGGATTAAGGATAATCCCAAGGCTTTTTATACATATATAAAGAGCAAGAGGGTAACTAGGGAAAGGGTTGGCCTGCTCAAGGACAGAGAAGGGAATCTATGTGTGGAGCCAGAGGAAATGGGCGAGGTACTAAATGAGTACTTTGCATCAGTATTCACCAAAGAGAAGGACTTGGTGGATGATGAGCCTAGGGAAGGGAATGTAGATAGTCTCAGTCATCTCATTATCAAAAAGGAAGTGGTGTTGGGTGTCTTGCAGAGCATTAAGGTAGATAAGTCCCCAGGGCCTGATGGGATCTACCCCAGAATACTAAGGGAGGCAAAGGAAGAAATTGCTGGGGCCTTGACAGAAATCTTTGCATCCTCATTGGCTACTGGTGAGGTCCCAGAGGACTGGAGAATAGCCAATGTTGTTGCTTTGTTTAAGAAGGGTAGCAAGGATAATCCAGGAAATTACAGCCTGGTGAGTCTTACGTCAGTGGTAGGGAAAGTATTAGAGAGGATTCTTCGGGACAGGATTTACTCCCATTTGGAAACAAACAAACATTAGCGAGAGGCAGCATGGTTTTGTGAAGGGGAGGTCGTGTCTCACTAATTTGATTGAGTTTTTTGAGGAAGTGACAAAGATGATTGATGAAGGAAGGGCAGTGGATGTTATCTATATGGACTTCAGTAAAGCCTTTGACAAGGTCCCTCATGGCAGACTGGTACAAAAGGTGAAGTCACATGGGATCAGAGGTGAGCTGGCAAGATGGATACAGAACTGGCTCAGTCACAGAAGACAGAGGGTAGCAGTGGAAGGGTGCTTTTCTGAATGGAGGGATGTGACTAGTGGTGTTCCGCAGGGATCAGTGCTGGGACCTTTGCTCTTTGTAGTATATATAAATGATTTGGAGGAAAATGTCGCTGGTCTAAATAAGAAGTTTGCGGACGACACAAAGGTTGGTGGAGTTGCGGATAGTGATGAGGATTGTCAGAGGATACAGCAGGATATAGATCGGCTGGAGACTAGGGCTGAGAAATGGCAGATGGAGTTTAGTTTAGAGATACAGCACTGAAACAGGTCCTTCGGCCCACCGAGTCTGTGCCGACCATCAAACACCCATTTACACTAATCCTACACTAATGCCATATTCCTACCACATCCCCACCTGTCCCTATATTTGCCTACCACCTACCTATACTAGGGGCAATTTATAATGGCCAATTTACCTATCAACCTGCAAGTCTTTTGGCTGTGGGAGGAAACCGGAGCACCCGGAGGAAACCCACGCAGACACAGGGAGAACTTGCAAACTCCACACAGGCAGTACCCAGAATTGAACCCGGGTCGCTGGAGCTGTGAGGCTGCGGTGCTAACCACTGCGCCACTGTGCCGCCCAAATCCGGACAAATGTGAGGGAATGCATTTTGGAAGATCTAATGCAGGTGGGAAGTATACAGTAAATGGCAGAACCCTTAGGAGTATTGACAGGCAGAGAGATCTGGGCGTACAGGTCCACAGGTCACTGAAAGTGGCAACGCAGGTGGATAAGGTAGTCAAGAAGGCATACGGCATGCTTGCCTTCATTGGTTGGGGCATAGAGTATAAAAATTGGCAAGTCATGCTGCAGCTGTACAGAACCTTAGTTAGGCCACACTTAGAATATTGCATGCAATTCTGGTCGCCACACTACCAGAAGGACGTGGAGGCTTTGGAGAGGGTACAGAGGAGGTTTACCAGGATGTTGCCTGGTCTGAAGGGCATTAGCTATGAGGAGAGGTTGGATAAACTCGGATTGTTTTCACTGGAACGACGGAGGTGGAGGGCGACATGATAGAGGTTTCCAAAGTTATGAGCTGCATGGACAGAGTGGATAGTCAGAAGTTTTTTTCCCAGGGTGGAAGAGTCAGTTACTAGGGGACATCGGTTTAAGGTGAGAGGGGCAAAGTTTAGAGCGAATGTGCGAGGCAAGTTGTTTACAGAGGGTGGGGAGTGCCTGGAACTTGCTGCCGGGGTAGATGGTGGAAGCAGGTACGATAATGACGTTTAAGAGGCATCTTGACAAATACATGAATAGGATGGGAATAGAGGGATACGGTCCCCGGAAGTGCAGAAGGTGTTAGTTTAGGCAGGCACCAAGATCGGCGCAGGCTTGGAGGGCCGAATGGCCTGTTCCTGTGCTGTACTGTTTTTTGTCACATCCCGCCAATCAGAAAAGGATCCATTTATGCATACTGCCAATCTTCTATCCATGCTAATATGTTACCCCCTACACCGAGCTCCTACTTTGTGCAATAACCTTTTATGCGACACCTTGTCAAATGCCTTCTGGAAATCCAAGTACAGTACGTCAACGGACTCCTCTTTATCCACAGCACATGTTACTGCTTCAAAGAACTCCAATAAATTGGTGAAACATGATTTCCCTTTCATAAAGCCATGCTGACCATTTCCGATTACCTTGAATTTTTATAACGCCCAGCCATAGCCTCCTTGATGATGGATTCTAACATCTTCCCCATGACAGACGTCAAGCTAACTGGCCTATAGTTACCTGTTTTCTGCCTCCCACCCTTCTTGAATAGAGGGGTTATCTTTGAAACTTTCCAGTCTGATGGAAATTTTCCAGAATCTGGCAAATTTTGAAAAATTACCAACACATCTACTACCTCATTAGCCAGCTCTTTTAAGGCCCTAGGATGAAGCCCATCAGAACCCGGGGACTTGTCAGCCCGTAGCTCCATCAGTTTGGTCAGTCCAACATCCCTGGTGATTGTAATTTCACCAAGTTCCTCTCTTCCTTCCAACTCCAGATATACAGCTATTACTGAAATGTTTTTTGTATCCTCTACGGTGAAGACAGAAGATATTTGTTCATTGCATCCACCATTTCCTTATTATCTATTAGCTCCCCATTCTCTCTCTCTCTCGAGGACAAACACTCACATTACTTGCTCTTCTTTTTAAATACCTGTAGAAAGTTCAGCATAACTTCCCTGCTTTTCTACTCAGTACCTTTATTTACAAAACCCAAGCTTCATATGCTTTACTAGCCACTCTCAATATAGTCTTCCACCTTCAAAGGGTTATGCACATGAACCTCCAAGTCCTTCTGGTCCTTGCACACTCTTTAGAATGGTGCCATTTAATCTAATACCTCTCCATACCCCCTCTGCCAAAATGTAACACTTCACATTTCTCGATTAAATTCCATCTTTGCCACATGTCTGCCCATTCTGGACATGTATTGCTTCAGTAGCTGAGGAGTCGCAAATGGTACTGAACATCTTCACTTCTAACCTTATGATGTGGGGTGGGGCGGGGGGGAGGGTGTGGAGAAAACGTATGAAGGTCATTGAAGTAGCTGAAGATGGTTGGGCCGAGGACACTACCTTGAGGAACTCCTGCAGTGACTTCCTCGGACTGAGATGATTGACCTCCAATAACCATAACCATCTTCCTTTGTGCTAGGTATGGCTCCAACCAGCGGAGAGTTTGCACCTGATTTCCATTGACTGCAGTTTTGCTCGGGCTCCTTGATGCCATACTTGGTCAAATGCTGCCTGGGTGTCAAGCGCAGTCAATCTCACCTCACCTCTGAAATTCAGCTCGTGTCCATGTTTGGACCAAGGCTGTAATGAGGTCAGGAGCTGAGTGGCCCTGACAGAACCCAAACGGAGCGTCACTGAGCAGGTTATTGCTGAGCAAGTGCTGCTTGATTTCACTGTCAATGACACCTTCCATCACTTTACTGATGATCGGGAGTAGACTGATGGGGCGGTAGTTGACCGGGTTGGACTTGTCCTGCTTTTTGTGTACAGGACATACCTGGGCAATTTTCTACATTGCCGGGTAGATGTCAGTGTTGTAGCTGTCCTGGAACAGCTTGGCTAGGGGCGCAGCAAGTTCTGGAGCACAGGTCTTCAGTACTATTGCCGGAATATTGTCAGGGTCCACAGCTTTTGCAGTATCCAGTGCCTTCAGTCGTTCCTTGATATCACACGGAGTGAATCGAATTGGCTGAAGACTTCATCGGTGATGCTGGGGAGCTCAAGAAGAGGCTGAGATAGATCATCTACTGTCTAACTTCAGTTCTTTTGAAACATCGTATTTACTCCTGAAATTATCTTGACATTGGTCCAGGCTGTGTACAGATCTGTTACCATATTAAACCAAAATTAGACACCAAAAGCAATTCACTTTTGGGATGTCCCGTTAAAGAGCGAAACAAGCTTGCATCTAAATAGTCTTTCTTTTCTCTTACAGATTTCTAACTGGTCACATGCAGTCAGAGACAGAGGTCAGTATATGAAACAACAATCACAATTTAAGAAACAGTAGGCCATGTGGCCCCTTGAGCCTGCTCCACCATTCAGTAAGATTATTGCTCATCTTGGACCTCAACTCCACTTTCCTTCCTGCTTGCCATATCCCTCAATTCCAAAAATCTTCCTCTGCCTTAAATATCTGCCATGACTGTGCTTCCACAGCCATCTGGGGTACAGATTCACAAACTATGGATTGAAGCAGTTTCTCCTCATTTTAGTCCTAAACGGTCAGCCCCGTATGTTGAGACTGCTCCCTGCCCCAGTTCTGAATTCCTCAGCCCGGCAAGGGGGTGTGAAGAGACAGTCTCTCTGCCTCTACCCTGTCAAGCTCTCTCAGAATCTTATCTTTCAAGCAGATCACCTCTCATTCTTCTAAAGTCCAGAAGCCTTAAGCTAGCAGAAGTTTGGCAGTCAGGCCAGTGAGCAGATGCTCTTGTCTAAAGAGTGTTTGGAGAGAAAGCAAGTTGTTATTTTACATAAGGCGTGCGTTGTGCATTCATCTATCAGATGTAAACAAAAACACTTATTGGTTCATAGCCTGTGTATCGATTTTGTAGAAAGTATTATCTGGAGAAAAGAATTCATATTGCAGGCCAGGAGAGAATTCAGCAGCTAGAGTAGAATTACAGGCCCCAGGTACTGCAACCTTGTATTGCCTGGATTTTAGAAGGTTGAGGGGCAATTTGATCAATGTTCCAAGATATTCAGGACAATAGATAGTTTCTCTATATCTACAGATTTCTACTGGTTTGGGAGTCTAAGACGAGGGGGCAGAGTCTAGAAATAGGAGTAGGTATTCAGCCCTTTGAACCGGCTCCATCATTCAATGAGATTAGGAAACACTTTTACACACAAAGGATGGTAGAAGTTTGGAATTTTCTCTTCCACAAACAGCAATTGATGCCAGAAGAATTCTTAATTTTAAAACTGAAACTGGATAGATTTGGTAGTCAAAGGTTCTCCAGGAAAATGGGAAAAGGCTAGCATATGGAGTTATGTAATCTATTGAGGTTATAGCAGGGCACTTAGAAAATCTCAAATCAGGCAGAGTCAACATGGTTTTATGAAAGGGAAATCATGTTTGACTAATTTATAGGAGTTCTTTGATGAAGTAATAAATAACGTTAAGGGGAACCAGTGGATGTGGGCATTTGACAAGGTGCCACATCAAAGGTTACGACACAAAAGAAGAGCTCATGGTGTAGGGGGTGACATATCAGCACAGACAAAGGACTTATGGGCTAACAGGAAACAGAGTCGGGATAAATGGATATTTTTCAGGTTGGCAAGCTGTAAATAGTGGAGTGCCACAGGGATCAGTGCTGGGGCCTCAACTATTTACAATTTAAATCAATGACTCGGATGAAGGGACCTCATGGTTGCGAAATTTGCTGATGACACAAAGATAGGTAGGAAAGTAAGTTGTGACGAGGACATAAGGGGTCTATAAAGGGATATAGATAGGTTAAGTGAGTGGGCACAAATTTGGCAAATGGAATATAACGTGGGAAAATGTCAAGTTATCCACTTTGGCAGGAAGAACAGAAAAACAGCATACAATTTAAATGGAGAGATATTGCAGAACTCGGAGGTAAAGAGGGGTCTGGGTGTCCTAGTACATAAATCACAAAATGTTGCGATGTAGATACAGCAAGAGATTAAGTAGGCAAATGGAATGTTGGTGTTTATTGCAAGGGGAATGGAAAATAAAAATAGGGATGTTTTGCTACAGTTGTACAGGGTATTGGTGAGACCACAACTGGAGTACTGTGTACAGTTTTGGTCTCCTTATTTAAGAAAGGTTACAAATGCGTCAGAGGCAGTACAGAGAAGGTTCACTCAACTGATATCTGGGATGGGAAGGTTAGGGTGGCACAGTGGCGCAGTGGTTAGCACTGCAGCCTCACAGCTCCAGCAACCCAGGTTCAATTCCGGGTACTGCCTGTGTGGAGTTTGCAAGTTCTCCCTGTGTCTGCGTGGGTTTTCTCCGGGTGCTCCGGTTTCCTCCCACAAGCCAAAAAGACTTGCAGGTTGATAGGTGGATTAGCCATTGTAAATTGTCACTAGTGTGGGTGGGTGGTGGGGAAATATAGGGACAGGTGGGGATGTTTGGTGGGAGTGTGGGATTGGTGTAGGATTAGTCTCAATGGGTGGTTGACGGTGGGCCGAAGGGCCTGTTTCAGTGCTGTATCTCTAATCTAATCTTATGAAGGTTGGACAGATTGGGTCTGTATTCATTGGAGTTTAGTAGAATGAGAGGTGATCTTATTAAAATATATTAAGATCCTGAGGGGACTTGATGTGGTGGATGCTGAAAGGAGGTTTCCTGTTGTGGGAGATACTGGAACTATGGGACACAGTTTAAAAGTAAGGGGTCACCCATTTAAAACAGAGATGAGGAGAATTTTTTATCTGAGGGTTGAATGTCTTTGGAACTCTCTCTTCTCCAGAGAGTGGTGGAGGCAAGGTCACTGAATATTTTTAAGGCAGAGGTAGATAAATTCTTGACTAACAAGGGAGTCAAAGGGTATCGGCGGGGGGTGGGGCTAAAGGCGGGAAAGTGGAGTTGAGCACAATCAGATCAGCCGTGATCTTATTAAATGACAGAGCAAGTATGAAGGGAATGAATGGTCTACTCCTGCTCCAAATTTGTATGTTAGGTCGCAGATCCGCCATGATCTTACTGAATGGCGGAACAGGCTGGAGGGGCTGAATGGCCTCCTCCTGCGTTTCATCTGACCTTCTCCAGCTGCACAATCCTCAGAGATCTGCGCTCCTCTAACTCCAACCTTTTAAGATCCCTGATTTCAATCACTCCACCATTGGTGGCCATGTTTCAGCTCAAGGCCCCAAGCTCTGGAATTCCCTTCCTAAACTTCTTGATTTCTCTTTTCTCCTCTAAGACGCTCCTTAAAACTGACTTGGACCATCTACTCCAATATGTCCTTTCGATTCTATGTAAAATCTTTGCGTAATCTCCTGTGATCGCCTTGGGGTTATTATGTTTAAGGTGCTGTACGAATACAAGTTATTATTAACAGCAATCGCTCCAGCCTATTGCTGTTGCCCTTAGGTTCACCATCAAAAGGACCAAAATGAGCTTAAAAACTGACCCAAGAATCAGGAAGTGCAAAGACCCAAAGAACAAAACGCTCCAAGCAAACAATCTGTACGTCACAAAACAAATATAGGCCTCTCCTCACAGTATTTGCATGGGTTTTTAATCTTGAGTGATACAGTGGAAGTAGCACTCAGCAGAAATAATTTGTTTGAGGTTACTGGGTTTCTTGACTGAGCTGCTCAGTCAAGAAACCCAGAATACGCTGAAATCAGTCTGCCCACTCCTACGGAACTAGCAGAATCAACCTCAAAGGATCTGCATCTGAACTATATGACACAAAGCTTAAAAAATGTCTGTGCATCCAGGACGAGGGGTTTAACAAACAGTGCCTTGGGCTTTGGACAGCATCCTGCAAACACATGTGCGGAAGAGTAGTTTAAGCCCCATGTAGTACAATGTTGGACCCAAGTCCAAAACGCCAAGCGACCTGTCTATTCCTCAGAACCTCTACCTACAGTCAACAGCATAACTGAAAGATGGACCACAAACTTCAAGACAAAACAGCCTCAGAAAGGTCTTCACTGTACGGTCTTTGCTCATTTCCATTGAAGCAACGTACATACATACCGGAATGAAACTTGGTGTTTCAGTTCACTTTTGTTCCTTTACAAATCAACTTTGTTTCCAAAAACGTTCACTCACAGCAACATCACAAGGTACCAGAACAGATGGTGCACAAGTAAAGCACAGTGATTGCAATCCAGTCCTTCAAAAATAATGTTCTAACTTTCATAGAGTAATACAGCACAGAAACTGGCCCTTCAGCCCATCGTGTCTGTGCCGGCCATCAAGCACCTAACTATTCTAATCCCATTTTCCAGCACTTGGCCTGTAGCCTTGTATGCTACAGCGTTTCAAGTGCTCATCTAAATGCTTCTTAAATGTTGTAACGGTCCTTGCCTCTACCACCTCTTCAGGCAGTGTGTTCCAGATTCCAACCACCCTCTGGGTGAAATTTTTTTCCCCTCAAATCCCCTCTAAACCTCCTGCCCCTTACCTTAAATCTATGCCCTCTGGTTATTGACCCCTCCACTAAGGGAAAAAGTCTCTTCCTACCTAATCTATCAATGCCCCTCATAATTTTGTATACCTCAATCACGTCCCCCCTCAGCCTTCTCTGCTCTAAGGAAAACAACCCGAGCCTTTTTAGTGCAATGAATTTGTACAATAGACAAGAATTTCTTCTAAGAAACATTTTTAACCTGTAAATGGTGAAGTTATTTATAAAGATACACAGACACACAATTTGCAATGTGAAACTGTAGAACAGGATCACAGATAATTATTGACAGACAGGAGTACTGAGACTTGCAGGACACTTCGAAGCATTTGAAAAAAGAATTTTAAATACACCTAGAAACGAGCCATATGAGAGCGAGAAAGCAAGAGAAAGAGAAAATGCGGCACCTTACACATCCCCAGAGCCAGTAAAATTTATTTAAATTAAAAGCATACCACGGTAGGAAACAATCTGTGCACAGCAAGATCCCAAAGAACAGATAAACAGCCAGACCTGTTTTGAGTGACCCAGTTGAAAGTTAACGTTGCCTCGGAAACTGGGAACATCAACGCATCTTTGGTGGGCAGAATGGGCCACAGTCCAATGCCTCACCAGAAAGACAGTGCCTCTGACCATGCAGCACTCGCTCAGCCCAGTACTGAAGTGTCCAGCCTAGATTGTGCGCACGAGTCTCTGGAACAGGACTCAAACCCACAAATTCCTGGCTCAGAGGCGAGGTTACTATCATTGAGCCAATAGACTAAGCATTACAGCCTCCACTGAATTCTATACAAATATGAAACAGGGGAGAAAAGGCACTTAATTAACTTCACAAAAAAATGTGGCATCCTACTGGTTTTGAATGCAACATCAAGGGAACATATTTGCACTTTGGGTACCTGATAAAAGCTGAGCATCCAGATAAGATGCAGGGTAAGACACCGCCAATCTGTCCCAATCAACAAGCCTTAGCCCCAGGAGCTTTTGTGTCGCATATCCATCAGTCAGCCAGGCTGGTTACCTTTGAGGAGCCCCACAGTGGACAATCTTGTGCTGTGGATCTGTACCCACTAGAGAGAAGAGATTCAGCGCATCAGTCTGGGCTGGACTGAAAGCCAGCAAGTCAGAGCTGAAAGGATGTTAATCCACTTTCTCAGGGATTTTGTTTATTTAAAAAAAACACTCATTCCCATACATTGGACAATTCCCACTCTGGCCCCAAGTTCTACACACACTCAGGTAAATATCCATCATGTAGCATTCCAACAATTTGACGTCATTTAATCTGCTCCAAATCACTGCTCCCATTAGTTTGGCAGTCAAGGAGTGCGGCCACAGCCTTCTGCCCTAGGAGGCTACAACAGCATCACATCGTCTTGGTGGCCTGTGGTGTGCTGGTGTCTTGCAGGGATGTTCAAAATGGAAGGTGTAAAATACATTTGTCAGCATGTCAAAAATAAAATCACACACAGCACTGCCAGGAACGATACAGGTTGCTCACTAGACTGGCTACACAAATGATTAAAAGCCACTACAGTAATGCATGACTTGTAGACCTCTGCGAGGCGGCCAACACCCCCAGCATATACACCCTACTGAGTCAGCGGCGCTTGAGATGGCTTGGCCATGTGAGCCGCATGGAAGATGGCAGGATCCCCAAAGACACAAAGCGAGCTCGTCACTGGTATCAGACCCACCGGCCGTCCATGTCTCCGCTTTAAAGACGTCTGCAAACGCGACATGAAGTCCTGTGACATTGATCACAGGTCGTGGGAGTCAGTTGCCAGCGATCACCAGAGCTGGCGGGCAGCCATAAAGGCGGGGCTAAAGTGTGGCGAGTCGAAGAGACTTAGCAGTTGGCAGAAAAAAAGACAGAAGCTCAAGGAGAGAGCCAACTGTGTAACAAACCCGACATCCAATTTTATCTGCAGCACCTGTGGGAGAGTCTGTCACTCTAGAATTGGCCTTTATAGCCACTCCAGGCGCTGCTCCACAAACCACTGACCACCTCCAGGCGCTTACCCATTGTCTCGAGACAAGGAGGCCAAAGAAGACGACGACCTCTGCGACAAAACTACACATAGGAAGTTGCAAAATTGGTCATTTTTCATTTATTAGATCAGACTACATGCAACTAAGTATTTCTTAAATCCCTCCTCAGCCAACCCCAGTGAAACAATTACTTCACCATTGTTAACTGGGTTGTTCCGAATAAAAGGAGAATGCAGTCACGGTAAACCGGATCCTGGAACAGCCTGTTCAAATAGTTTCCACACCACCACCCCCAGCCACAACAGTGAAGAGAGACAACAATCTCATTGCAGATTTGCAGCTTACTTAGACGTTAAATTAGGGGGGGGGGGACACAGAGGTATCGGGGGGGGGGGAAGAGCGAGAGGTAGGGGGGCTGGGATTGAGGAGAGGAGAGGTTAGGGGGAGGGGGCAGAGAGGCAGGTAGGGGGGGGGGCAGAGAGAGGGTCAGGGGGGGGGGGGGAGAGACGAGGTTCAGGGGGGCGGGGAGGAGAGAGGTAGGGAGGGGGGGAGAGAGAAGGTAGGGGGGGGGGGAGAGAGAGAGGTAGGGGGGGGGGGGAGAGAGAGGTAGGGGGGGGGGGAGAGAGAGGTAGGGGGGGGGAGAGAGAGGGTAGGGGGGGGGGGAGAGAGAGGTAGGAGGGGGGGGTGGAGAGAGAGGAGGGTGTGTGAGCATTAGGCAGAAGTAGGGGGGGGGGGGAGAGAGAGGGTAGGGGGTGGGGAGAGAGAGGTAGGGGGGGGGGGAGAGAGAGGTAGGGGGGGGGGAGAGAGAGGTAGGGGGGGGGGGGAGGATACGTGGTATTGATTGGGGAGAGTAAATGGTAGGGGGGGGGAGAGAGAGGTAGGGGTGTTGTGGCACCTTGCTGTGCACAGAGAGAGAGGTAGGGGGGGGGGGAGAGAGAGAGGTACACTCAGCTCTCATAGGCAGGTAGGGGGGGGGGAGAGAGAGGTAGGGGGGGGGGAGAGAGAGAGGGAGGGGGGGGGGAGAGAGAGGTGAGGGGGGGGGGGGAGAGAGGTAGGGGGGTTGGGGGGGGGGGGGGAGAGGAGGTGGGGGGGGGGGGGAGAGAGGAGGGGGGGGGGGGAGAGAGAGGTGGGGGGGGGGGGAGAGAGACCTCCTTCAGACATAGAGATGAAGAGGGATGTCAGGGGGGGGGAGAGGGGGAGGAGTAGGGAGGTGGGGGATGTCGGGGGGGGGGAGGATGTAAGGGAGGGGGGGGGGATGTAAGGAGGGGGGGGGATGTAAGGGGAGGGGGGGGGATGTAAAGGGAGGGGGGGGGGGGGATGTAAGGGAGGGGGGAGGCCGGGGGAGGGAGAGGGAGGGGGGGGGGGATAAGAGGGGGGGAGAGAGGGGGGGTGTAAGGGAGGGGGGGGATGGAGGAGGGGGAAGAAGGAGGGGGGGGGATGAGGGAGGGGGGGGGGAGAAGGAGGGGGGGGGAGGGAGGAGAGGTAGGGGGGGGGGGGAGAGAGGTAGGGGAGGGGGGGGGGGATGTAGGGAGGGGGGGGAGGTAAGGGAGGGGGGGGTGAAGAGGAGGGGGGGATTAAGGGAGGGGGGGGAGAGAGAGGAGGGGGGGGGGAAGAGAGGGTAGGGGGGGGGGGAGAGAGAGGTAGGGGGGGGGGGGATGTAGGGAGGGGGGGGGAGGTAGGAGGGGGGGGATGTAGGGGGGGGGAGAGAGAGGTAAGGGAGGGGGGGGAGAGAGGTAGGGGGGGGGGGAGAGAGGTAGGGGGGGGGGGAGGAGAGGTAGGGGGGGGGGAGAGAGAGGTAGGGGGGGGGGAGAGAAGGTAGGGGGGGGGGATGAGAGGAGGGGGGGGGAGGTAGGGGGGGGGGGATGAGAGAGGTAGGGGGGGGGGAGAGAGAGGTAGGGGGGGGGGGGATGTAGGGAGGGGGGGGGGGAGAGAGAGGTAGGGGGGGGGAGAGAGAGGTAGGGGGGGGGGAGAGGAGAGGTAGGGGGGGGGGGAGAGAGAGGTAGGGGGGGGGGGAGAGAGAGGTAGGGGGGGGGGGAGGTAAGGAGGGGGGGGGGATGTAGAGGGAGGGGGGGGGGAGGGAAGGAGGGGGGGGGGAGAGGTAGGGAGGGGGGGGGAGGTAGGGGAGGGGGGGGGGATGTAAGGGAGGGGGGGGGATGTAGGGAGGGGGGGGGAGTAAGGGAGGGGGGGGGATGTAAGGAGGGGGGGGATGTAAGGGAGGGGGGGGGATGTAGGAGGGGGGGGGATGGTAGGGGGGGGGGGGGATGTAGAGGGAGGGGGGGGAGGAGGGAGGTGGGATGTAGGGAGGGGGGGGAGAGAAGGGAGGGGGGGGGGATGTAGGGAGGGGGGGGATGTAAGGGAGGGGGGGGGATGTAAGGGAGGGGGGGGGATGTAAGGGAGGGGGGGGGGATGTAAGGGAGGGGGGGGGATGTAAGGGAGGGGGGGGGATGTAAGGGAGGGGGGGGGGATGTAAGGGAGGGGGGGGGATGTAAGGGAGGGGGGGGGGATGTAAGGGAGGGGGGGGGATGTAAGGGAGGGGGGGGATGTAAGGGAGGGGGGGGGATGTAAGGGAGGGGGGGGGATGTAAGGGAGGGGGGGGGATGTAAGGGAGGGGGGGGGATGTAAGGGAGGGGGGGGGATGTAAGGGAGGGGGGGGGGATGTAAGGGAGGGGGGGGGGATGTAAGGGAGGGGGGGGGATGTAAGGGAGGGGGGGGGATGTAAGGGAGGGGGGGGGATGTAAGGGAGGGGGGGGGATGTAAGGGAGGGGGGGGATGTAAGGGAGGGGGGGGGATGTAAGGGAGGGGGGGGATGTAAGGGAGGGGGGGGGATGTAAGGGAGGGGGGGGGATGTAAGGGAGGGGGGGGGATGTAAGGGAGGGGGGGGGATGTAAGGAGGGGGGGGGATGTAAGGGAGGGGGGGGGATGTAAGGGAGGGGGGGGGATGTAAGGGAGGGGGGGGGATGTAAGGGAGGGGGGGGGATGTAAGGGAGGGGGGGGGATGTAAGGAGGGGGGGGGATGTAAGGGAGGGGGGGGATGTAAGGGAGGGGGGGGGATGTAAGGGAGGGGGGGGGATGTAAGGGAGGGGGGGGGATGTAAGGGATGGGGGGGGATGTAAGGGAGGGGGGGGATGTAAGGGAGGGGGGGGGATGTAAGGGAGGGGGGGGGATGTAAGGGAGGGGGGGGGATGTAAGGGAGGGGGGGGATGTAAGGGAGGGGGGGGGATGTAAGGGAGGGGG